>NC_068988.1:57408992-57410413 GCF_001194135.2 Octopus bimaculoides
CAAACCCGCTCCTCCACTCCCTAGCTAAGCTACTGCGTGTAAATGGAACTCAGTCGGAATCCCCAACCATGAGTTTTCAGTTGTATCTAGTATCACTATCAGTTTCTCCTGTGCTCCCAATCACATCGGACAGCAAGTTGACACCATTGGTTTCTGTTGGCTTCAGTTTTCTCTACATCCGCCCATACACTATTAGCCTTTCGCATCTCAGTTATGAATGCTATGCACCATGTACTTTTCGGTCTCCCTCTCTTTCTTTTCCCCTCTGATGGTATCCATTTGAAAGCTGTTTTAGAATGGTCGTTGTTCTGGCAACCGAAATATACGACCCGCTTGTTTCAATCTTCGTTCCGTGATGATTTCGCTAAGTGTTCTTGTGTCGGTTGACTTTAGACCATCATTGGCTACATAGTCTTGCCAGTACGTTCTCGGAATCCTTCTGAAGCACCTTTGATGGAAGACATCTAGCTTTCTGTCCATTCTTCCATATCTCACTAACATAGAAAACTGTTAGTAGAAGTTGGTTATTGTAGAGCCAGAATTTTGTGTGTAAGCTGATGATATTGGAAGACCAGATAGTACATATTTTCTGGAACACGACTGCGGCTTTGCCAGTTCCATGTCTCCAGTATGACAGTCTGATATTCGTTGTGGAAGAGCTAACCTGCAGCTCACCTAAGTTGAATGAACAAGAATCACACACGCGTACACGCATGCACACACATTCAAACACACTGGGAGAGAAGAGTTGAGAGAGCAGTTGCATAGCTAGAGTGTGTGCCGCCTGAGATAACCCCTGAGTTTGTGCCCCATACTCTCCAGACCCACAAGCCTATACAAGCTTATACAGTCCCTTAAAGTAACGCCTATGTTGGACTTCTCACTTCGTCCCACCACTAGCTACGCTACTGAGAGAGAGAGAGAGAGAGAGACAGAGAGAAAGCCATCTACATATTTTGCAATGAGGGACCCTCTTACGAGATGTGTGATCTAGCTATAAATGGCGGTTATTTGGAATTACATCATCAAATAAGACATAAGGATTTCAGCCGTTATCTTAACTACAATCCTTTTCTATCTTGGCTACAAACCCTTTATTTCTCTTTCTATAAAACTGATATGCATCTTGACCAATTTGAGTCTCTTTTATCAGACAAGAGGCAATTGGCAGCAAATTGGCGGAATTAGATCGTCGGGAAGAATGTTTCATGGTATTTGTTCAGTATCTCTGTGCCCCGAGTTCAAGACCTACTGTGATCAACTTTGCCTTTCATCCTTTCAGGGCTCATATATATATATATATATATATATATATATACCCGGTCCAGGACTGACGGAATTGTAAGAACGCCGGATCGGATTCCTTGCGGTATTTTCCCCGTTTTGGACTGCTTGGGTGTTAGATTTAGTCCATTCTCTGA
>NC_068988.1:57416906-57418489 GCF_001194135.2 Octopus bimaculoides
ATATACATGTATACACACATATATATACATACTTACATCTACATGTGTATATATATGCATATCAGGGTACAGGACGTTAGAACAATAAACTACAGACAACGGAACGAACACATAGGAAAACGGAAAGCCACTTGGAATATCCCTTCATCAGCTGTCTCTATTCTATCTAGACGTTTCGAAGATAAGACAGAACGTACTCTAGAATAGTCTCTTCCTGAGCAGTGGATCAACCCACTACACAGAGGATTCCAAGGTGGCAAACACAAACCAAGACAGGAAAAATTGGACAGTGAAAACAACATTCAAAAGCCGTATATATATATATATATTTATGTATATATATATATGTATATATATATATGTATATATATTTGTGTGTATATATATATTTATATATTTATGTATGTTTATATATATATATTTATGCATATATATATATTTATGTACACACATATATATATATATATATATATATATATATATCCGTATCTCTATATCTATTTTTTCTCACTGTTTCTTTCTTTTCCCTGATTAATCAATCTACCTTTTATTTCCCTATGTGTGTATGCGTGTGTATGTGTGTGTGTGTGTGTGTGTGTGTGTGTGTGTGTGTGTGTGTGTGTGTGTGTGTGTGCATTGTGTGTGCGCGCGCGCCTGCGTGTTTGTGTGTAAGTGAGAGCGTATCCTCCCGTTTCTTTTCTTGTATCATTCTACCCGTTATGCTCTACCTTCCACTCTACCATCTAGCCGGACTTCGATTTATCAAGATTGATTTGCTCTGGTTTTATTACTTCCTTCATGTAAACAGAAAGTGATAGAGTGGGATAGAGTGGGCGAGAGTAAACAGTGACACACCTGTAGCTTTGACATGACATTATTTCAATAATACTCAGACACACCCATTACCTATACCAACACCCACACCTACACCACAAGTCTACTGATAGTATTGTACGCAATACTATCAACAAACGAACCAGTGAGGTATGATCGGTCTGTTAGTTAAAGTAATCATATTACTGTCAAATCACGTTCTATCGATGTATAGAAAGGCGTAATAGTTAACGTATGGTAGAATACACTATTCCACCACGAAAATTTAGGCTTGATGATGATGTTGAAGAAGAGGAAGAAGAAGAAGAAGAAGAAGAAGAAGAAGAAGAAGAAGAAGCAGGAGGAAAAGGAGGAGAACAACAACAAGATGTATTTGAACGGATTGAGTGATCTGAGGTATTAGGTCATTGCAAACACCTTTCGAAGTATTTGCTTAGTAATTACGTACCTAGAAATAAATAATAGTATTTTAAAAGTGTATTTCAAATTGTTGAAAATTCAAGAAACTTGGAATAATATGACGCATGTTATCTCCGATTTTTATATATTTTCAATGACACACTTAAATTCCACCAGTTATTTACGTTCCCGGGTAGAATTTTTATACAAACGCGCGCACGCTCACACACGCTCATACAACTGCTAAAACGTTTCCATTCTTTACTTAAATATATCTTATTTTACACACACACACACACACACACACACACACACACACACACACACACACACACACACACACACACACA
>NC_068988.1:57418520-57426883 GCF_001194135.2 Octopus bimaculoides
TATATATATATATATATATATATATATATATATATGTATATATATATGTTTGTATGTGTGTTTCTGTGTTCTTATGCCCATTTCATAAATTTGTATAATTTAATCTTAACTATTTCACTATGTCACATCACCAAACAAGATCCTCTTTATAAACCAAACTTTGTTCCATTTTGCCTTATCGTCTGAAAATTAGTAACGAGAAATACCGAAATATGATTGAGGTTTCAGTTCCCAATATTACATGTCTGTTTGTGTGTGTGTGTGTGTGTTCCCCATCACCGCGTGACAACCAGTGTTGATGTGTTTATGTCCCCAGTAACTTAGCGGTTCGGCAAAAGAGACCAGTAGAATAAGTATCAGGCTTTAAAAAAGAGTATTGTGACTGATTTCTTCAACTAAAATTCTTCAAGGCGGTGCCCTAGAATGGCCGCAGTCTGACGACCTGAAACAAGTACTGGATAAAAGATAATGTATGATATACAGAGTGCGTCAACTTCTTTGAGGGCAACGCTTTCAAGTGCTCTGATCTTTTTCTAACTTTTTTTTTTTACCTTACTCTTCAGATAAATAATGTCAGACATTAGGTTGGTTCAGTAAATGAAAAGGCATATTGTAACCATTGCCTTAAAAACGCAGAAATAATGATACAGATATAGCTTGCTTCCTGCAAGTTTCCTGGTCCTTCAAATTCAAAGTTCGAAAGAGGGTGGAAGTTGCTGACGGGGAATCCAACATCAGCAGCGAAACGCAAAAGCGCATGCACATTGTCCGAATGCCATCAGATTACATAACTTTGTACAAACAGTCGAAGAAATATTCGATAACAAAAAAAATTCGGGAAGTCAATCAGAATCATTGCAAAGGACGTTAAGGTTTCAGACAGCACCATCAGAAGAATTTTGCATAAAGACATTTGGTGCAAGTTGCATATGATGCGGAGGGATCTATTTATGTAGGGTATGACAAGAGAAAATCGCTCGATCGTGCAAAGCGCTTGCTAAATAAGCACTAATTCTTAGCATTTTCCGGGGCAATAACGATTCTGCCAGCTCGTCACCTTGGTTGTGTTGAATAATAGTAAAATTTAGAATAATCTGGAGTTTCGTTTTGCGTAAATCAAATCTCAACATTGATCTAATATTTTACCTGATCTACATGCCAATGTTGACAGGAGTTATCACTAATGTCTAGAACATTAATCCTGCGAGCCCCTGTGAGTTTCCGCTACTAGGACGTTTATTATTTCATGAGAAGAATAGTATGTACTACGTCGCATGTTGCATTGTAAGAACGCTCTGCACGAAAAAACTGCGAGGTTTTTTATTGTAGTTGAATGCTTGGAATTTCGGTAGTGTCAGAGAAATACGTTGGAGATATGCGTTCAAGTTCCTGTCAAGTCGATGATTGCAAAGAAATTATCGCGAACCTGAAAGAGCTAACAACATTTCTACTTCATCATTAGATTGCTGATGTCTTGGTGCAATGACAAATTGTTTGCATCCAGCGCTAGTTATCCATTTGATAATACAAGGAGCAATAGAAGGAGTTTCATTAATAGTTACTAGAAAAGTTGTATAACTTCTCGATTTAACATTGGTCATAAGGTCTTTAATAGTGAAATCATTTGTGGGTGAAGTTGTAAAATGTACCTGCAGCCTTTTGAAAAATGAACTAATAATGGTTAATGCGTAATATTTGCCAATAAAAGCAGCGTAAAAGTCTGCATACACAGGCTACGAAAATTCTAACGATAATAGCCAAAGAGTTCATTTTGAAGCAAGATTATGAATTTTGCTGGCACGCCGAATACAAAAGAAGAAAGAAAGGTGAATTGTGTTAATTCAGCCTCGAGGTCGGGTCACTGAATAGATAAGTAAGCTAACGACTTCATCTTTGCTATGCCGAATGTAGATCACGTGTAACGGTTTTTCGTAATATAGGGAGACCAGCAGTTGATCCCGATTCCAATGAACATCCTCTGGAATGAGCGGAGTTATTTTCCCGAATAAAAAATATTTAAGGGATCTCGTTTCGACGATCTCATACGACTATTTCTTGGAGTTCAATGATGTGGAAATAACTTTGGATCACTTCTACAATCAAGTAGAAGGTGAATATGCAGACAACCCGTCATTGAATCTGGAAGCTTCTTGTCAGAAAAGCTTTACAGAAAATTGACGAATTGAGTTCTCCTGCTCTTACGATGTTTAATCAATGTCATGAAAATAGCCTCACGCCGAGCTCAACTTTCTAATGTTAAACCACAGCACCAGAATTTGGGGAAGAATTTATCGAGACTATAGATGAAGTAAAATGCTTTATGATTCGTTGCATAAGGGAAATAAATGTCGAAGAGGGACTGGTGCAACAAATAATTGAAGCTTTTAAGATAGCCTGTGAATAACCGTGTCCTGTTTTACACGAACGTCACGAAATACACAAGACAAAGAAATCAACAAGACAAAGAAATCAACAAGACAAAGAAAAAACTGCACCGAATCCAAGGTGTTAACCATCTTCATTGGACTGCGGCCATGCTGGGTCACTGCCTTGAAGAGTTTAAGTTGATCAAGTACTTTAAGATCTGGTACTTATTCTAACGATCTCTTTTGTGGAAACGCCAAAATACAGGCATGTAAACGAATCAACACCGATTGTCATGCGGGGAAGGAGTACAAAGAAAACAAATGCAAAAACTCCACCCAAGTACATATACCTACCTTCCTACCTACCTACCTACCTACCTACAAACATACATACATACATACATACATACATATCCGTCTATATATGACGGGCTCCCTTATAGTTTCCTTATTTCTTTATTGCCCACAAGGGGCTAAACATAGAGGAGACAAACAAGGACAGACAAAGGAATTAAGTCGCTTACATCGACCCCAGTGCGTAACTGGTACTTAATTTATCGATCCCGAAAGGATGAAAGGCAAAGTCGACCTCGGCAGAATTTGAACTCAGAACGTAACAGCAGACGAAATACCGCTAAGCATTTCGCCCGGCGTGTTAACGTTTCTGCCAGCTCGCCGCCTTATAGTTTCCACTGACCACACCACTCGCAAGGCTTTGGTTAACCCGAGGCTATAAAAGAAGACACTTGTCCAATGTGCCGCACAGTAGGACTGAACGTGAAACCACTTAGTTGCAAAGTGAGTTTTATAACCATGCAGCCATGCATTTTTGCTTTAATTTTTGTTTGTTTTGTTAAGGCCAGAGAAGAGTATCAGGTGAAAGGAAGTCCTTTAGAGCGAAGATTAATTTTTAAATCCATTGTTTGGGCGTGTATTAGTTTCCAAATTCATCATGTTTGGACATAGATTAGTCATTAAACTCATGAGATTTGGATATAGATTAATTATTAATCTCACGAGGTTTGGATATGGATTATTTTTCAAATTCATCAATTGCTGCAATAACCAACACCGTCTCTGCAAATAATACCGCCTATGCTTCTTATAAGCACAACCAAAATGAAATTACTCAAAACGTTGTCACACACAGAAACCTGCTGACTTAACTCAAAAGAGGACACACTCTCTCTTCCTCTTTCTCTCTCTCTCTCTCTCTCTTGCTCTGATTAGTATTTATGTTTGCCCAGACACTGGTGTCCCAGAATGCCATGCACCACTGAGACATGTCGAACGCACTGTTGACGTAAAAGAGAGACGTCATTCTCCTAAGACATACACAACAGCGCCCAACGTATTTTCTTTCTGAACCTGCCTGGACACGTTAAGAATAAAAGTGAGAATTTCTTCTTTTTTTTTATTACTTTTAATCTCGGTACTTATTTTATGGGTCGTCTTTTGCCGAATTGCTAAGTTATGGAAACGTAAACACACCAACACCAGTTGTCCAACGGCGGTGGGAAACAAACGCAGACACACACACACACACACACACACACACACACACACACGCACGCACACACACACACACACACACACACACACACATACATATTAGAGGCATACATGTTTGCATACACTTCTATAATCAAAGTTTTAAGCTGTGCCACTGATGAGGTGTAATACGACCGGAACATATTCGGAGTTGTCGTCTTTACTAAATATCATGGTCGCTTCTTCATTTAATTAATCTTTATTTAATATTTATTTAATTAATATTATTCTTTTTGTTAATATTCGGGTATACCAAAGCGCCGAGTTGGCAGAGTCATTACTGCGCCGGAAAAATTATTTTGCGGCATTTCTTCCGACTTTACATCCTGAGTTCAAACTCTACCGAGTTCGACTTTGCTTTTCATCCTTTCGGGGTCCATAAAGTAAGTACCAGCTGAGCACTGGGGTTGATGTAATCGACTTACGTCTCACCCGAAATCGCTGGCCTTGCGCCAAAATTTATGAACCAATATCTCGGTGAATCAGGTTAATTCATTTAGATAATGATTATTATTATTAATAATTATTATTAATCAATAAAGAAAAATATCAGCTAGCTACATAAAGTATGCTGGCGCCCACACTTTGCTATCAAGTGTTTATGCAGCAGGAGTCCCTTGGGTATTTGTTTTCAGCATCACTCCACCCACCTGCCGCTATCACTTTTATGTGTGCTATTTGTCTGACCGTTGCGGCTATTATAACCATCGATCTAAAAAGCTATCAAACAATCTCTGTACACACGCAAACTCTGCCTCAGTGTCCGTCTGTCTGTCTGCCTCTGTCTCCCCCTCTATCTCTCTCTCACACACACACAGTCTCTCTATTTCACTCTTTCTCACTCACACACACACACACACACACACACACACACACAGACTTAAGGTGGGAGGAGGTACTTTCGTTAACTGTCGTCTAACATGAAGACGGCCAACATCAAAGGAATTGTTGCTACGTGATGAACGTTCTGTTGACAATAACCAAAGACTCTCTTAGACTCTTTAAGTCATAATCGAAGTTGAAGCTTCGATTAATTTCTTAGTTTTTTGGGGGGTTTTTTTGTTGCTTTTTTTATACATTGAATCTCAAACCAATTCTCTACTACTACTACTACTACTACTACTACTACTACTACTAGCACTACAATTTCTGCTGTTGCTGCTGTTATTGTTGTTATTACTACTACTACTACCACTACTACTACTACTACTACTACTACTACTACTACTACTACTACTACTACTACTACTACAGCTGCTGCTGCTGCTGCTACTGCTACGGTCGCTGTTAGCAATACCACCTCTATATCGCCACTACTATCACCTCCACCTGCACCACTACCATCACTAGCACCACCATCACCACCACCATTAAGACGGGCAGCCTAACCAGCACCACTATCATCAACATCACCACTACCGCGGCTACCACCATCACCCACATCCTCCACCACTACCTCCACCACCACCACAATTGCCACTGCCACTACACCACTACCGGCGCCACACTACCGCGCCACAACACTACTTCCTCCTATACAGCCACTGGCACCACTACCGCACGATCACCATCAAATAAACACCCCCGACATCATCACCATCACCATAACCATAACCCTACCACCACCACCACCGCCGCCACCACTGTTAATAAGTTCCTTCTTTATTATATTTTTGTATTATTTTTACTCTTTGCTCAACTTCTTTTTGCTTCTATTTTCCTTAACCTTTTTGCTCCCTCTCTCACCTTCTTCTCTCCCCTTCTTTTCACTCTTCATTCTTTCTAATTATTTCTACTCTCTCTCTTCCCCACCTCTCTCATATTATTTTCCTAGGACAATGACATTTACAAATGTTGTTGACGTCATCGTCCTTGCTGTCGTCGCTGTAGTTAAACGCCATGATGTCATCTGACTATCTTCTTTTAGTTTTCGTTTGTCATTTGTCCTTGTAATGTGCGCCAACCAAAGACCTGACAGAAGAAGAAGCGGGTATGTTAAGCGGGACAGTGGCTCTTGTTTTTTGGACCGCGAATCCGGTTAAGTTGCTCAGTGTCCGATTCAGACCAGACGTCTATGTAAGGAGAAAAATGAAATAAACAAAAAAAAAAAACTGGCAAGAGATCGCCTATAGAAATGGTCGGTTTCATCCAGAAATGGGCTGACTGGAAGTTATTCCTGAATGTTCTAGAAGCGGCACACGTTTACATTGTTTGGTGAACTGACATCTGACTATCTCAAACCGTGTCCAAGAAACGTCTGACCAAGATGAAGCGAATTCTCATTTTTTTGTTTTCTTTTTCTTTTTCTTTGGGGAAGAGCAAGTTTTGTTAATCAGACGGTCCATCTACTGCCAAAAACCCACTTAAAGAATTTCTTGAAATGCCATGTCTTGAAATGGTTGATGATGCACAAACATACAATGAAGTTAACACAGCTAAAAAGATTCCGGAGCGACGACGATGAAAGTGAAGCGGTCTGGTTGCCTGGTTAAATATAAAACAGACAATAGCACAAAACGCATATCCAACAAGGACAGCACTATTCGAACTAATGTAGAAACTGTTCTTATAGAGATGACAAAACCAAAAAATCTTGTATGTAACTCTCAAAAACAATCTAGTTACTTTACTGTATGGATCAAACGACACTATTCCTGTCACATTCAAATTGTATACAATTACATATCTTGCTTAAAAATTCATTGTTACCTCCGTCTTAGCGAAGGCGGAGGTATTGTTTTCAGTCGTGTTTGTTTGTTTGTCCGTGGACAAAATATCACAAGAACGGCTGGACGGATTCAGATGAAACTTTCAGCAATGTTTGGCCTCGTGACTGGCACAAACTGATTAGATTTTGGGATCAATCCACTACCGGACAAGGATTCTGGATTAGTTTTCCGATTTTTTTTTACTTAATTTCTGAGAGCGGTTGGGTTCATTTTTAGTATTCTCGTTTGTGAGAGCAGTCAAGTTTATTTCAGATATTCTCATTTTAAAAATCAGTTCCGGCTAATCGTTGAGTGGACGTTGGTGTTACCTTGACGGAGATTTGCGCTCTCTGGGTGCCCTTGTTAAATATATTTCCTAGTTAATCTTATTGCGGTTAAGTTATTTTATTATTCTATTTTGGAACAGTGGATCTCGAGTTAAATAAGCTATAAATAATAACGTGTAGATATTGGATTAAGAAACCCTTTGAATAGAAAACGTCGAGGGCCTGTCGTGCTTGCAGACGTAGGCTCTGATCCCACGGGGCAGCCTTCGACTTTTTCTATCGAAACAATTTTTTAGCCTAATATTTATACGTTATTATTTATAGCTTTATTTGCTTCGAGATCCACTGTTCCAAAATAGAATTATTTCATGTTCTCTCGAAGTTTATAGATTCTTATCTCATTATTCTTTCTCACTTTCTTTATCCATTTATTTCTTTATCCATTAATCGTCCGAGTTGTCTTTTCACGGCTCGTCTCTTTGACCGAGCTACGGTTTTGGCTAAAAAAAAAAAAAAGAACACAACACAATACACATCACAGTACAAAGAATATATTACAAATTAACAAACTCGCAAATAAATAAATAATTAAATGTGATAAATAATATAAGATAAAATCTAATATAATAAAAGCTTTCTCATCAACGTGAAACAACAAACCTGCAAGCCTCCAAACGTACTTCAAGCAACTAATATAATATACAAACATAAGGCAGCGAGCTGGCAGAATCGTTAGCACGCCGGGCAAAATGCTTAGCAGCATCTTGTCCGTATTCACGTTCTGAGTTCGAATTCCACCTAGAACGACTTTGGTTTCCATCCCTTTCTGAATTGATTCAATAAGTACCAGTTGAGTATTAGGGTCGATGTAATCGAATTATCCCCTCGATTGAGAGAATGCTCTCTTAAAATGCCGAGTATTAAAGCACCTGAGAATCATGGGCAAGCGAAGTAATTCACCCCAGATGTTTTGACACCCTGTGCTTTGGGAGAGTAACCTCCACCACGTCAATTCGCAACCTACTCGCAAATACACAGGGTATATACGTTAAGTATATGTGGTCGATAACGTTTATTACACTAACGCTGCTTCTATTTCATATCTGAAGATATATTTCTTTTTTCTGGTGAAGGTCGGTTTATGAGGTTAACCTGGATTTCCCGTCCGTAAAGGGGTAAACTTTACAGTGTATCTTCAGGCCCCAAGACCTGTTGGCCTATGACCTGTCATAGGCCAACAGGTCTTGGGGCCTGAAGATACGCCATAATGTTAATAATCCCTTTCTGGATGGGAAAACCAGAGTAACTCCATAAACCGACCTTCACCAGAAAAAATATAGACTACTCTACTTCTTAGAGTGTGCTTCTCCTACGGATTTATGTTTTTCTAAAAACGATATAAATATATATATATACATTGAAGTGTGTGTGTGTGTGTGTGTGTGTGTGTG
>NC_068988.1:57427170-57427780 GCF_001194135.2 Octopus bimaculoides
TATATATATAATAGAGTGTAATTATATTATTTTATAGATATTGTTATTTATTGACAATACTCGTAGACAGGCTAGACTCGAAGTGCTCAAGGTGAGCTAAGTTCCATTTAATAATTTGAGTGGAGGCAATACGAGTAGAAAACTAGAGGGACATGCCCTATTATCCAGCAGAATATACAATATATATGCACACTTACTTCAACATTAATAGAGTGTATATATTTATGTGACTATGATATATATTTATGTGACTGTGAGACCACTACTGTTCGCACTATCCCAGATTTCCTATCGGTTATAACAAACAGAGAACATTAGGGTTAGTTGTCGTTCAAGTCGGGACGAATGCCAAACTGAATGGCAGCGTACGACGTGTCTGCACATGCGTGTCGCCATGTGTGCGTGTGTATATGCATACTTACAGACGTAAAACACACATGCACGCGCACACACACATAAACATATATACATATATTCTTAAATACATATGTGCGTGTGAGGGTACCTGCGCGTATGTATATGAGTGTGTATATATATATATATATGTATGTATGTATGTATGTATGTATGTATGTATGTATGTATGTATCTATCTATCTATCTATCTATC
>NC_068988.1:57428060-57433644 GCF_001194135.2 Octopus bimaculoides
AGAGAGAGAGAGAGAGAGAGAGAGAGAGAGAGAGAGAGAGAGAAAGAGAGAAAGAGAGAGATGTTATTGTTTGCGGAAACGTATGGTTTAGTGGATTCCTGGATTAAATAATACGTTGTGTTCTTGTGCAAAGCACTTCATTTCACGTTACTCCAGGTCACTCAGCTGGTAAATGTTAGTAGTCGTCCGACGGACCGACGTCCCATCCAGTGGGGTGTATATGAGTCACAGAAACCGGAAAACCGGTCCTATGAGTCTTTGTGACTCGGGAAGGAAGTTTATCCTTTTTTTATTATCCTATGTTATTATTTAATTTTATTTCTATATTTCTTGCCAACGAAAGAAGAGTCCGTTTCTAACCTAGATCCATGGCTCTTTCGCTGGAATTTTGAGCAACATCAACAAAGTATTTGCACATGTTTCCGTGTATATGTGCAATATTTGTAGTCAGTGCATGTTCAGAATGGTAAGTTTTGTTTTATGTATTCTCATGCATTTAGTTGCGTGTCTAGACATGTAAGGGTGTACTTAAATGCTAAACTTTTTGAAAAGTTTTACATATTTTGACAATACCGGTGATAGTTTGTATCTCCAATCTTCTAATTAGCTTTCTCTTTTCTGGTTTTGAGAACCCCTAATTTCTTCTCTCAGTCGCAGGATTAATGAAAACAGGCACGAATATCAATATCACTAGGTTAAACAAAATATATGCTGCTTTCATAGTTACAAAGGAAGGCGGGAACTCTTTCAGATTGAATCATGTTGGAATATCAACGCTCAAACTCAGAAAACATTAGAAAATAAACTGTACATCTCTTAATAAATAACGGAGAGACACAATTAAGAAAAGAGTAATTAACAACGAAAATAAAACATCTAGAATGCGCATCACTCGTAAAATGGCCGTAAGTGTGCAAAGCAAAGTAACTATGTAAAAAAAACAACACAAGAAAAAACCCCACAAGGTAACTATAGAGAAACGTATTCTTCTCATGTCCAAGAATATTTTATTTCATTTGTAAATCATCAGGGGAGAAGAAGCAGACAAGAGAATGGTTCTAATGCAGCACCATTATTGGTTCCTCCCTCTTACCTCTATTATTCTCTATCCTTTGTAGACTCTTTTACTATCAAGAAAGACTAACTCCATGTGAGGGTAAATCTTATATTCTTCGCATTCCAACAGACGAAATATAACGTGCTGTTAATTTAATTATCTTTTTTATGATTTATTTGGTTATTTTTTTCCCGTTACAGAAGGTGTTGGCCGGGTGCCTTAGAGACCAACACATTGCTTGGACTGAATAACAATTGGATTTCATCTGACACCATCATGAATGGCGTTTGTCTCATCTGTAGAAAGACATCCAACGATATATAACCATCCCTGATGTTGAATGAAAATTGGTTGCAAAATAGATAACGAATAATGCGAAGTGGATACCAAGCCACACGGAAGAAAAGATTTTAGCGAAGTTATTCCATCATAGACGATATTACGGGAGGAAATATAAGTAATCAAATAAAAGAAAGAAAAACATATTGAAAGAAGATCGAGAAAGACAGAATGGAGAAATTAAAGCAATTAAAAGAAGAAGAAGAAAGAAAAATTGCTGAGAAACGCCACCAAAAGGAAGTTGAATGGTACAAAAGAGAATTAGCGAATAAAGAACCAGCACTTTGGCTGCACTGGCCAGAATATGTGTAAATATAAATTCATATACTTTCCAGTTTCTGTGTAAAAATGTTGTGAGATTTCTGTCGTGTTTTGTCGTGATCTGTTCGTTATTGTGAGACTTTCAATTGCTGTTGATAGTACTTATTATTGTGATTGTCTGCTTTTTAATCTAACCGGTTGTGGGTTGTCTGAGGCGGAAAATTGACAGAACCGTTAGACCATTGGGTAGAATTCTTTTGGGGCATTTTTTTCTTACTTCCACTACCTTGAGTTCAAATTCCACCGATGTGAACTTGTCATTTTTCCGAGGTCGATGAATATACAACGTATTTCTTTCTTTTTTCTTTCTTTTTTCTCCTTCTTTCTCTCACTCCCTCTCACACACACATACAAATAGACAAACATACATATATTCTCTCCGTCTCTTTCTCTGTCTCTCTCTCTCTTTCTTTCTATCTGTCTCTCTCTTTCTTTCTATCTGTCTCTCTCTTTCTTTCTATCTGTCTCTCTCTTTCTTTCTATCTGTCTCTCACTTTCTTTCTATCTGTCTCACCCTCTCAGATTTAGCTTTTGCCAACAAGATTATGTGAAAAAATAACTCGAAGGGTGGCACCGAAAATCCATTATATTTTCTCACAAAAATTCCATTGTGTTCGCCAAAAGAGGCACCGGAAATCGTTCGTTGAATTAAGGGAGAAGAAAATGGTGGTCGGTTGCATGTTGTTCATGTTGCTTAACTGTTGCTTGTTGGTTGTTGTTGTGCGTCATCTATTATTGTGGACTGTTTGTTACAGTGGGTCGGCTGGTGTTATGAGTTAGCTACTGTTCTAAGTCAATTGTTGTTGTGGGCTGTCTGCTTTTTTATCTTTTGTTGTGATTTGTCGGCTGCTATGAACTGTTTGCTGACTGAATATTATAAGAACGCGTTTTGTCGATTACACCACGAATCTGTATAAACATGTCTGTTAGTTTGTGTATGCATGTATGTATGTAGGTCCTTATTCAGTTTTATTTCAAGATTTCTTGCCAATAGAGAAAGAGTTGGTTTCTAAACTAGATCCAAAGCTCCTTCGTTGGAATTGCAGCATCATCAGAATATTTTCGCATGTATGTATGTATATGTGCAGTATTTGGAGTAAGTACATGCGCATATTTGTATGTTTTGTCATATGTATGTATTCTCGTGCATATAGTTGCATGGCTAGACATGCACATATTTACTTAAATGATAAAACTTCTAGAAAGTTTTACAGATTTTTTGCAGTTCCAGTTACGGTTTGGATCTCTAGTCTTCGGTTCTGCTTTCTCCTTTCTGGTTTTGAGAATCCTAGTGCGTGTGTGTGTGTGTGTGTTTGCGTATGTGATACATTACTGTTGTTTTGTAAACATATATATATATATATATATATATATATATTCATATATATATATACTGTCGTTTAGATACAAAATCAATCCAACGCTACATGAATTCAGTGTGGGATGTGTTATCCGAGCTCAGTCAAACAACTTCAATCCCAACAGCCTACAGTGTAACGTTGTCAAACAGCTACAGAACACATTTAAATACGAACGCCAGGAGGAACTTGTCAGTTTCATCATACAAATAATTCCATCAGACGCTTTTGTATATGCTAATGTAAGTAAAAATACTCCTGCCTATTGTCATATCTCTTATCGTTTTCTGTTGTTCTTGTTCTCTAGTCTCGGGTCAATAAAGATTAAACTGGACCCTGATCCATCTGTTTTGTGATACAATGCTACTAAAACTACATTATCTAATATGATCCTTCATTTTTGTTTTTGGTTGTTGTTGTTTCTTTTTTAAGTGATATCGTGTGATTTGAAGAAAAGTAGCTGTTACTACTGGCAGTTGATACAACCATATTGCGATACTTCCTCTTTCTCTCGACACCTGTTGCTTTGATTTTTAACCGGGAGAAATTCTTCCATCCACCGGGAAGAGAAGGAATTCCAGAATTCCAGGGATAAGTTTGAGAATTCTAGTGAGACAGTGATTCAGTTTGAAAATTCTTTATCAATATTCGCTCTGTTTTTGTTAGGTTTATTTTTCTTATTGTTGATTTTATAGGTGATAATGCTAAATTAATGGACGGTAGTTAGTCTTGCACATTAATATTCTAAGAAGATAACTGAAGGCTTTAATGTTTTATAATAGTCTTGTATACAAAACTACTTTAATAGAAGGCTGTTAATGTTATGTAATAGTGTTGTACACAAACCTACTTTGATCTTATGCTGTTAAAGAAGTATAAAAGTATTATATACAAAACTACTTTAACAGAAAGATGTCAATGGTATGCAATAGTGTTATTTAGAAGATTACTTTAATATAAGCTGCTAATCCTACATAATAGTTTGTATACATGAATGGTTTAATATAAATGTTACATAATGATTTGAGTTGTAAAAAAGACTGCTTAGATAAGAAGCTACTGATATTATGAAATATATTGAGTTATATATAATACTATACATGCTTTCTCCGGGAGATTTATTCTGTCATATATATTTTCCAATTAATTTAACAGCCTAATCTGTATTCCTGTATATATAAATGTCTAAGTTTCTGAAATAAGTAATTTTGTAATTGTTCAGACTAATTTTTAGAATCAAATTTTTTTAGACTCATTTTAGAATCAAAACATTTTTCACTGTATATTTACATTGCATTTCAATCAGTTAGATCTATCATCATCAGGTATATTATTCCTAGATATGTATACAGTACACATCTCACACACGCGCGCCGCACACGCACCCACGCGCGCACACACGCACACACACACACACACACACACACAAACACACACACACACACCCACATACACACACACATACACAAACACACACACACATACAAACAGCTTCCTGTTCGTCATAAGTCCTTTTATTCATATAGTTTCTTTCCTTGAACTTTTGTACTCTGGAACTCACTACCATCGTCTTACTTTCCTCTGGACTATGATATCCTTTAAGCTTTCTCTCAATTGACATATTTTGAATGTATAGATCCCTTATTTTCCTTCTATATTGTCCCTTACACCAAAGTGACTACAAGCCTTGTTCGGGACAAAATCGCATAAAACAAAGATATATATTATTACTTTTACAACACTATTCAATTTAACGCTATGCTTCCATTTCCTAGGAACTTTTATTCATTGCAATACCACATTTCACTTCAAGAGCCAGCGCCATCACACGGGAAGTTTTTATAAAAATGAAAAAAGGCGCTTCTTGGTGCGAGGTACCAACCACAGAAGTCATCGTTGATTTACATAAGGTAATGGTTACCATAAATTTATGCATATGTGTGTGTGTGTGTGTGTGTGTGTGTATACATTGAACTTTCCAGAACCCACTGCAAACAGACACTTACTACATACATACATATATATACATACATGCATACATACGTACGTCCATGCCTGCATAATGCATGCATTTGCATGCACACACACACACACATGCAACCCCCCCACACACACACACACACAAACACACAAAACACAAATTTATGATTGTGAAAGAGGTAATATTACACATCTCATTTCAATGTTCAGTTTTAAGGTGTAATAATATATGTATTATACACACACGCATATAATTATATATACATAATATTACACCTAAAACCGCACATTACACATATAATACATACATATATATATATATATATATATATATATATGCGTATAACTTATATATGTATGTATGTATGTATGTACGTAAATTGGATATTTCTCAAGGTGTCCACTTCTATTTCGACATAAACTAGCACAGAATTACTTTTACTGTTCTTTTCTTCTCAGCGGTTATTCATTCTGAAGAACAAAAACAGGCTTTCATATATATATATATATATATATATATATATATATA
>NC_068988.1:57434674-57436673 GCF_001194135.2 Octopus bimaculoides
TGTGTGTGTGTGTGTGTGTGTGTGTGTGTGTGTGTGTGTGTGTGTGTGTGTGTGTGTGTGTGTGTGTGTTTGGTAATACATATATCAGTGAAAAACACACGCGACATAAATTTGAGATTATCCCTTTTATTGAAATCTCAAATTTCATTCAGTCGGTAAACGAAGTCTTCTGATCCTTGAAGGTTCAATGAGGCTATTATACAGAATTGAAATTATTAGCAAAGACAGTAATCGTATTATCAGTCGTAATGTCGTGTTATAGTTCTTAATTAAGTGTTGCATGTCAGCAATAATTACTGTTTTAATTAGGTTTCTCTGTAGAGGTGTGCTAAAAAGTTCAAAGGTAACTAATACCCAGTTACAAGTGGGATTTTGTCTCCTTTGTAGACGGAAGAAACAAGAGATATTTCAAGCAAAATATAATTATTCTTATGTTAGTGTGCATAGATACATCCATCCGTAGATATTATGTTTGCGTGTTCGGATTGATGAATGGAAAAAAAGATGGATACGTATGTATCAGGTACGTGCCGTCAGTAATTACTCAGGGTAGGCAGTTGGTGACATTTATGTAGAAATACAAAAAAATAAGCGAGACACAGACGCGCGACTGAGTTGAAGGCAGATTTATTTTTGCCTTTATAGCAAGTAAAAAAAATGGTGCTGTTGGAGTGTACGCAGTACATGTACTACAGCAGTACTATGCGTAGCTTAAATACTGAGATTGAAAAGCAGGAGCGAATTATGCCTACCTAAATACAAAATAAAAGAGGAAAAAAGAAGGAAAAACTTAGAAGCAGCACTACAGATGTACCAACACACACGATATTGAGACATAGCCGACCTCATGCACTTCTCATGAGGAATTCCGGAAGGAGCTTCGTGAGACCACTATTGAGACGCCTCTGAATAAAGAAAAGCCGTTGGAAAACAGATTATAGCAGAGACTCCATCTAAGAATATCTGAAGAAGGAATTGTATTCCGAAATATCATCGGAATATAGTCCATTTTTTGTATTATAGTGCATTGTTGTACTATCCAAAACTTTTTATTCTTTACAAAAAAATAAAATATTTTGCATTTTATGCATAGTAATCAGAGTAACTTTCATAGTTTTATTGAATTTGGTACATATTTAGCCATAAAAGGAAGATATTACTATCAATCTATTTTATTCAGGGTAGGCACTGCCTACCTTGCCTACCTAGGCGGCATGTCCATGGTATGTATGTATGTATGTATGTATGTATGTATGTATGTATGTATGTATGTATGTATGTATGTTTGTTTTACGTAAATACGTATGTATGTATGTACGTAAATACGTATATATGTATTACGTAAATACGTATGAATACGCACACACATACACACAAACGTACACATATTTGTCCGTCTGTTCGTCTGCCCTTCAGTCGTCCGACCATCAATCCATGTTTAATACTCAAATGGCGCTGCGTTCTAATTTAAGTGTTTTTACACCATTTATCTACAGCGAGAAATTTTCTCCATGGCAAAACACGGTGAATGGCTTGTTTACGAGTTCGAACTTCCCACTGATATATTTGAACTGGTAATAACATTACATTAATATATATCTTTTATATGACAGGACATAAAATTTGCTCAAACTTTGCTGAAGGCTCCTGCCCAGTATGCTGTTGTAACTAGATTGAAACGAGACTATATCACTTTCACTACAATGCCAGCAAAAGTTGTGTCGTCCTATGACCAAAGGATTTCATTCTCTACAGAAAGAAACTCTTTTTCACAGAATGAACACTTGCTTCTTTCGGTAAGAACGTTTTAACAGTATCCATTACTTATAATGTTTATATTGCAGTCAGTTCTGCTGATGCGTTCATTCCATAGTTACGCCAATCCTTTTCTATGGAGGCTCTGAAAAACGACATAGTTTCGGCTCTTGGTTTTTTCTTAACCAATTAAAATAAAACTGACTATTTATTTACTCCGGTAATAGAATGTACGCTACCATAT
>NC_068988.1:57436853-57440588 GCF_001194135.2 Octopus bimaculoides
TATATATATATATATATATATATATGTATATGTATATATATATATGTATATATATATATATATATATATGTAATTTCACTGGGACCCTCGTCGTTGAAACAGACGGAGTGCTCTCTCTCTCTCTCTCTCTCTCTCTCTCTCTCTCTCTCTCTCTTTATATATATATATACATATATATATATACATATAGGGGGAGAATTCACAAAAAGACGAAGACAGGCGGTGTAGACGACAAATAGATGTACTAGTTTAACGCTCGGGAAGTGAAAAAATCTTTAACGTTTCGAACCTACTTTCTTCCACGGAAAGGAACGCAGAAAGAAACAAGGAGAGAAAAAAAAATGTGTAGTGGCTAGCGATCTATCATGGCGAAAGCCGGACAGAGGGGTCATCCGCATTAATCGTTTATTTTTCTACCTGTTTTTTTTTTTTACGTATAATCCTTTGTCGTTCTCCTGTTTCCACATTTTTGTCATTGTTTGTATTTTTTTTTTTAATTCTCAATGACTCAGTTTTCAATTATACAACAGCTCAAATAAAAGGTTTGAGAATCATTTTCCTTCTACTCAGGCCCAGCCAGTGGACAGCGCTTCGCTTGCAGAACTTCGTTCACACAAGAACTCATTCAAAGGGTTGCTATCTTGCAGTCCAATTATATTAACAGAATGGGAAAGTACTGAGTTTCAGAAACCTATTTTGGTAAGTCAATTTGTCTTTGTGTCTGTTTTGATTTCCATGTCCAATCATACGTGGTTATGTAAATGCATAGACATAAAAACAATGCTTAAACAAATGAGAAAAAAAAGACAAACATCTGCAATAACATAAACGGAATCTTAATTCCAGCATAGACTCTGCTGTGAGCTTTTTACTTCCATAGACAGTTTTTTTTTGTATTGGTTATTGTACGTTTTGCATTCGTTTTTTTCTGCTGTTTCTTTTCTTTTCTTTATTGTTCATTTTCTTTATTGTTCCTTTTCCATTACCTTTTTTCTTCACAACTCGATTGGAAAGAGGCTGATATAACATTTGGATCCGAGCCTACAAATACGATTCATTTTAGCGCGAAAAGAACAGAGTGAATTCGGTCCTTGGTGGAGTTCACTCTTAAGTCGTAGCTATTCTCACAGCCACATATTCAACCTGGCGCGATTGATGAAGAAGCATACCACGACAACACGGTAACAAGAATATGCATTGATGTGTGTAACCAGCATAAATGTGAAATTCTGGTGGAGATTCCCCGCTCCTGTGATATACGTCGTTTCATATAAAATTTGCTCTTCTTGTATTAATGTAGCAACAAATGGTGTCTATAAACTGATAACAAGCTTTTCTTCAAGACCACACTACAGATACATACATATACATTCCGTTCACACTTACATACATACACAGATACTACGAAGTCTACAACTACCACTACCACTACTACTATTGCCACCACCACCACCACCACCACTACTACTAATACTACTATTTTCTTCTCTCATTGTCTCTTTATCCCAGGTTACGCTCCCTTGCCCACCAAATCCGGCCAAAGTGAAGCGCCTGGCAGCTATCAGGGCCCAACGTGAAGAACGAGCAAAGAACCCGAAAAGGGCCATGCTAGAAGATGCTGGGCGAGAAAAGAAAAAGAGACAAAAGGAGTCGAATGGTGGATCGAATACAGGGAGGGTATCTAGACAGGAGGGGTCAACACCAGAGGAACATTCTCCAACGCACGTGCATGACAGGAGACCGAATCAACGCTGGTATATGGGGATTTACGCAAGCAACGATGGTTTTCTATCAATCCTACCTACCTATCTACTTATCTATGTCTGTCTGTCTGTCTATCCATCTATCTATCTGTCTGTCTGTCTGTCTGTCTGTCTGTCTGTCTGTCTGTCTGTGTCTGTCTGTTTGTTTGTCCTCTCTCTCTCTCTCTCTCTCTGTTTATCTATCTATCTACCTACTTACCTGTCTGTCTGTCCGTCTGTCTGTCCGTCTGTCTGTCTGTCCGTCTGTTTCTGTCTGTCTGTCTCTCTTTTTCTCTCTCTCTCTCTCTCTCTCTCTATCTATCTATCTATCTGTCTGTCTGTCTTTCTGTCTGTCTGTCTGTCTGTCCTCTCTCTATTTATCTACCTACTTACCTGTCTGTCTATCTGTCCGTCTGTCTCTCTGTCTACCTATCTGTCTGTCTGTCTGTCTGTCTGTCTGTCTGTCTGTCTGTCTCTCTGTCCGTCTGTCTGTCTGTCTGTCTGTCTATTTATCTGTATGTTTCTCTGCCTATACATCTACTTTTCTCTATGTCTACTTCTCTCTCTCTCTCTCTCTTTCTCTCTCTCTCTCTCTCTCTCTCTCTCTGGCTTTGTTTCTCTTTCGATACAGCTACGTGTGTGTGTGCGTGTATCTATATATATATATGTGTGTACATATATGTGTGTGTATGTGTGAATGTATGTATATATATAGCTATACGTAAATGTGTGTGCATGCGTGTGTATGTATGTATGAGTGTAATCACCTTCTTTCAATCATGTACCAAAAACACGATTGTGATTATATTAGTGTTTAATCATTTTACGTTTTACATCAAGGAATTTTTCGTACATTCTTTTCATGATCAAACTAAATGTAAAAGACGAATAACGAAGTATGAATTTTTATTACGAAACGTTTGTATTAGGCAGCGAGGGAACGTGGGAATAATGTAACTTATGAAGAAATCATCATCGCCTGATTTAAAATGTGTGAAACTGTTAATTGTTTTTAGTTTATTATTAGGCTTCTGTGACTGTATATGAATATGCGTGTGTACTTAGAATTAGCAAAGCAACCGCTACTAATTTTCTAGTTTTCTTTTCAATTTTATGTAGGTTGTTAGTATTATTATCTAACGTACTTTTTCTCTTACTATTTTGTTTTGTGTTCTTTAATGTTATGTAATGTGATAGTCCTTTAACTCTGGCGATGCTAATTTTACAGCTTACAGTGTTCATTCTGCGTGTATGATTTAGTAAAGTCTATTTCAGCTTGAAGCTTGTGAGAGTTTGTGTTTCATTGACCAAATGAACTTGGAGAAGTTGCTGTCTGTCTTTTTGTTGACGTTTAGGAGTGTGTAGAATGATCTAAACTGGATTTTAGTGTATTTTCACTTATTATGTTGGTATTTTCTTGTCTGTAGAACTATTGTTAGTAAAAAAACATCGTTATGTCACACAACAAATTTTGCAAAGTAAAATTCATTTAGAGGGCATCTTGCAGGACTAGCGCAATTACATGTCAAGTAAATGGGTAAGTTGACAGATTTTTAGCGCTAGTAGTAGGTCTTTATTTCATCATCCGAGGACGACAAAAACGAAAGTTGATCTCAAGGAAATTTCGTACTTAGCTCTCAGAACACAAACACAACTGGACGTAAGAAAATATCGCACGGCATTTTGTTCTGACGCTTCAACGATTAAGTCAAACCACCACCCTAACGTAACAAATTATTGATTTCTGACACAAAGACAGGTCCTCAAATTCGGAGAGTTCAGGGTACACATGAATATATGCATATACTTATACGACGCGCTTCTTTCAGTTTCCGTCTACTAAATCCACTCACAAAGCTCGATGCTATAGTAGAAAACATTTGCCCAAGGTTCCACACAGTGGGACTGAACCCAGAATCTTGTGGTTGGGAAGCAAATATCTTACCACAAAGTCACGCCTGCGCCTACATGTATATATATATATATATATATA
>NC_068988.1:57440688-57441941 GCF_001194135.2 Octopus bimaculoides
GTGTGTAACACTGGGGACTTCAGAGGGGCTGGTGCAGAGCAATCTGTCATTCCTCCTATTCGCTTTTTGATACTGGACAAAATTCTAATCTGAGAAGAACCAAAGCATATAGGATTCTTCAGGATGTTTGAATTTGTTCAGCAAGCGCTTCGACCTGATCACACGCTTCTCCCCGGTTTTATCGATCATTAACTGCCCTCTATTGATAACGTAAGAACTGAGCAAAAATAAAGTAAAATGGTGCAGTGGTGCAAAAATTCAATAAACAAAAACAGACAATAACAACTACAAAAACAAATTAAATTTTTATTTTTATTTTCCCAATGATGAGAAAACTAGAAACCTGCTTAGCAATAGTTTACAGTTCTTATACAAATGGCCTTTTAGCGGTAGCTAGATAGTTGAATGATCTCCCTTGCAAGAAAGATTATAGAGTAACCTCCCTTCGTAAGTTTCTCGATGCATCTGTGTCATGAGACGTGATTTTTAATTATTCAAGAAGCTTAGCGTTTTTCTTAGAAGTTTCTAGAATGTCTAGCGTTCCATTAATAAAAACAGCTTGCTAACCCTGCTCTTTGCTTCTTAATCGATGAAACTTAGAGCCATTCACGTCATTGCTATGACCGTCTATTTCTCTACGCCACATGACTGAAAACCAGCACTTAGCTGTTATTCCTACATTTACTATCTCTGAACTTTCTTGCATAGGTTACTTCATTCAACTAGATTCTACATCTTAATTATGTATCATCATCGACCAGTAAATAAAATATATGTAGTAAATATATAGTTCTTGAATTTATTCTTCATCTCTATATGAACTCTTGTAATAATATACACGCAGCCACATCAACGCATGGTACTGAATATGTATCCCCACTACACCTTTGAACAACTTACATAGAACCTTTGATACCAAAAATCGTTCAGGGAAATTCGTTTAAGCACAGCAAATAATTGTCCAGTGATTATTTAGTTTTCTCCTTCCTAACCGACATATTTAAGCCAAAGGTTCAATATTGGTTAATTGATGTTCAAAGACACATTCTGTGATGTTAGAGGAATGCAGATTATTGGTGAATTGACTTTATTTTTCGCATAATTGGGAAAAGAATTTGAATACTGTTACTGTTTAGTTTCTTTGTTGTTTTTTGTACTGTTGAATTTTGTACATCACGATTACACTTTATTAACTGCTCTGACTATAATAGCCATCTCCCTCCCCCCACTCTCCCTCCCCCACTCTCCCTCCC
>NC_068988.1:57442430-57445875 GCF_001194135.2 Octopus bimaculoides
CAATCCTGTGCTGGAATTTCGTTAGTGACTGGCACCTTCTTTAGCTGTCCATAGAGACACTACTATTTCTAAAGGCCTCAGTAAATCGAATAGACTGATTTGCATATGTAATGCATTCTTGGCAATTCGTTTAGTGAAATAAGTTGTTGATGCATTAACAGTGATTTCCTCCAATCTCAAAGTGAACAACAGAATATGTTTATACTTTTTAGATAATTCTGTGCGTAATACGCAGATGCAAATATCTTGTCTTTATATATATAGTATATAATAACTATGTCTCCCTTCATGTGTCATCCCTACAGACGTTGGTATTCATGGATCTTCATGCCAAAGACTGTAGACTCCTGCTCTCTGGGACTTACTTTTGTACCACAGACCCTATTTGACATTTTAGTTGAGGACTGGTTCATGTGACACCAGAGCAGTGGATTTGTGAGATATGTCTAGCGGGCCAAGCCGGTACCCATATAAGCTTGTGTATTGTAATAGAATATTTAGTCATACTGTAATGCGGTACTGAAAAACTACTCATAATTATGTGTTAAAACCAAAATAAACAATTTTTTAAAATACTATTATTTCGACAACCCTTATGAAAATCGGTGATCTGGCAGAATAATTAGCATGCCACACAAACATGTTTTGTAGCATTCGTCAGTCTTTAGCTCCGAGTTCGAATTTCGCCAATGTCAACTTCGTCTTTTATCCTTTCAAGGTCGATGAAGTAATACTTGGTATTATATGTACTGGGCTCAATGTAATCGACTTAACAAATCCCTCAAAATTTCCGGCCTTATTACCAATTCTGCTTTTTATGTTGAGTACTACTTCTTTTTATATTTGTATACATAGAAATATAAATGTATATAATCTTTTCTACTATAGGCACAAGGCCCCCAATTTTTTTTTTGGGGGGGGGGTCAGTCGATTAGATCGACCCCAGTACGCAACTGGTACTTAATTTATCGAACCCGAAAGGATGAAAGGCAAAGTCGACTTCGGCGGAATTTGAACTCAGAACATAAAAACAGACGAAATACCGCTAAGCATTTCGCCCGGCGTGCTAACGTTTCCGCCAGCTCGCCGCTTCTAAATGTATATACTGTTACACAAATACATGTATATATATATCAACATTTATTATTATGTTCAGTTACGATAAAAACAATTTTACATTAATGTGATGACTTACTCTATACTTTTCTTATACAAAAACGTTGTTGACAGTGACTTCGAAGTTTCGGCCAGCTAAGCCATACAAGCGCGCACACACATACACATAAATTCAAAGTGTTTTTTTCTCTCTGTTTAGATTTATGGTTCTGCGTACAAGAGTAACGGTGGACGAGGAACAAGCAGCGAAAATGGCCATGAAATTAGAGAGACACCTCGGAGAACGACTGGTACAAGTGATTGTCAAACAGAGGTAAGAACCGTATGGGTTGTATATGAATTAGCTAATGTGGTAGGGAATTTACCCGCATGTGCATACACACACGCGCGCGTGCATGTAGATGCATAAGTGCAAACTCGCATATGTTTTAGCACTCCGTCGATTACAACGACGAAGGTCCCAGCTGATACGATCAACGGAACAGCTTGCTCATGAAATTAGCGTGCAAGTGACTGAGCAATCGACAGACACGTGTACCCCTGGACGTAGTCCTCGGGGAGATTCAGCGTGACACAGAGTGTGACAAGGCCGGCCCTTTGAAATACAGGTACTACTCATTTTTGCCAGCTGATTGGACTGGAGCAACGTGAAATAAAGTGTCTTGCTCAAGGACACAACGCGTCGCCGGGAATTGAACTCACGACCTTGCAATCGGGAACCGAATTCCCTAACCACTAAGCCACGCACCTTCACCACTCACATGTACATACACACACGCACGCACATATGTATGTATGCATTATACCTGTATGTATATATGTTTGTATGTGTGTATGCATGTATGCGTGTATGCATATATTCATGTATGTATGCCTGTATGTGTGCACGTGCAGATGTATGTATGTATATGTGTATGTATGTATACATGCATGTATGCATGTATGCGTATATGCATGTATATATGTATGTGTGCATGTATGTATGCATATATGTGCATATGCGTGTATGTCTGTATGTGTGTATGCGTGTATGTATGCATTTATGTATGTTTGCATGTGCAGATGTCTATATGTATGTATGCATGTATGTATGTATGTATGTGTGTATGTATGTATGTATGTATGTATAAGGTGCAGACATAAGTGTGTGATTAAGACATTCACTTCTCAACCGCATGTTTTCAGGTATTCTCGCACTGCCAGGTAGCATTAGATGAATGTCAACTAGTATAGCTCCAGGCTGACCAATGCACTTATGACTAGATGCGGTCAACAGAAACTGTATGAAGCTGTATTAAGGCGGAAAGCTGGCAGAAACATTTGCACCCCGGACGAAATGCTTAACGGTATTTCATCTGCTCTGAGTTCAAATTCCGCCGGGGTCGACTTTGCCTTTCATCCTTTCGGGGTCGATAAATTAAGTACCAGTTACGCACTGGGATCGATGTAATCGACTTAATCCCTTTGTCTGTCCTTGTTTGTCCCCTCTATGTTTAGCCCCTTGTGGGCAGTAAAAAAATAAGAAACTGTATGAAGCCCATCGTATGGATATATACGACAGGCTTCATCCATCTACCTTTCTACCTATCTACCTATCTGTCTGTCTGTCTGTCGCATTGCAACAACATAATTATCAAATATGCCTTAGGGGGATTCTATCCAAATTTTTTATAATTAATTAAATAAATAAGATGCATAAATAACCCAATCCAAAACTGTATTAGTTTCCACGTTCTTATTTCCAGTATATGGAATCATCTTCAAGTTACTTTTCACGTGGTTCCGGTCACCAAAGCCACTTGGACCATCAACAAACTAAATGAACTGGATTTCAGTAATGGTCCCGACAGTTCCCCAATTATTAGCGTTGAAGAAGGACAATTCATGGAAATCAACTTCCGAGGAAATTTAAGGAACTCAAGCCCTGAAAGTTATAGCTTCATATACAATTCCAACTTGAAGTCTTCGGTGGACTTCACAATTCTTGAAGTAGACAGATATCTTCAGAGGAATTTCCCAGTTTTCAGAGGATTTCTAAGACTTTTCCGACGTAATCTGCTTCTTCCAGAAGTGAGGAAAAAAGTAAAGCCCGATGAAGAAAATCAAGAATTACCTGAGATTGAACCAGAAACTTCTTTGGAACTTCTCACCGAAATTCTGATGACTATTCCAAAAGTAATGAAAATAGACGAATTTATGTGTGTATGTTAATATATACATATGCTTGCTAGTGTGCATGTATATGCTGTATGTGCATGCTGTATGTGTGTGAGTGTGTGTGTGTGTGTGTGTGTGTGTGTGTGTGTGTGTGTGTGTGTGTGTGTGTGTG
>NC_068988.1:57446645-57447415 GCF_001194135.2 Octopus bimaculoides
ATATTTTGACAAATTAAATTTAAATGTTGAAGGGAATCTAACGGTTTTTGTGTGTTATTTTAAATGGCTTATAAACACCTTCCACGCTGCAATTGTTTTCGTTCCCGCACACGATCTCAGATCAGGTCACTTGCTATGCAAGTACATCTCCGTTAGGGTTTTTATTACAGCGAAAACGAGTAGTGTGCATATTCCTTTACCTCCTCCTTGTTCCTTTCCTCTCGTTCCAATGACTGTAAACGTCCTCCATAACGACTGGGCAGTGAATCTCCGGTCTCTGAGTTGTGTCCCTTGTACTAGATACATTGCTCGTTCATCAATTTACCCACTTCCTATTTCCACCACCACCACCTCACCACCACCTAACACTGCTACTACCTCATCAAACTTTAGTAACGCTATAAATGTAATTAGGAGTTATTTCCCTTGAAACAAGGCGCATTACTCTATTGGCTTCATTCTTTTTTCTTCATTTCAGTAGAATGCAGCTGTCGTTTGATTAGCTAGAAATAGCATCAAAACTCCCTCGGATTACACTCTACAGCCTAATAAAATGATACATTCATTAGATAAAGTTGTCCAGAATACACAATTCCAGAAATATCTACTCTAACAGCATACCCACGTTTAAGTAGAGATAGATATTACCTCTCGGTATTAGTTCTCTCTCCGTCGCTAATATACACATTTTTAACAACCTCACTAGTTAATAGCGATATCAGCGCCTCTTCTGGAACTGTTTTATATATATATATATATATATATATATA
>NC_068988.1:57447643-57448886 GCF_001194135.2 Octopus bimaculoides
ATATATATATATATATATACAGGGTGTCTACAAAGCCTGGGTACATGGAGTACATAAAACCATAACATAAACAATTAAATATAAAAAATAATAATTTCTTAAAGTATGTGTTAATCCCCATGTACCCAAACTTTGTGGACACCCTGTGTATCGCTGGCGGAAAGATAAATCGCTGCTATCTCTTGCGGTGGAGCGTCCAACATTGATGAGATTATAGAAGATCGAAATCACGTGAACTAGTGGTCTCGGCGTTGGAGATAGCGAGAATTTACCTCCCCGTTAATGACATGAACAAGAGTGCATCTTGCACCAAAAGCCAGTATGAGAGTTTCTCTCGTGCTATCTACTGCAGTGTAGTTTGTACTAACAGAACATTCACGTTTAGGTGGAGATAAGTACTACCTCACGGTATTAATACTACCTCTCTCGCTAATACACATATCTGTCTGTCTGTCTGTCTAGTGTATGTGTGTTGTTAAACACTTTTTAGTCGTAATGGTTTGTCCCTTTAAAGACGAAGTATTTTGAAAACACAGCATAATCCAGAGTCTGGCAAAATAAATCGCCTCGGAGGTGAAGGAAAACGAGAGACATCGGTATTTCGCCTCGTCGGTTGCAGATCATTGATGAATCCAAATCGCTTACACGAAGTATACACACTTTTCACGTTGTATATACTTCGGACCAACGATTTGAATTCGTGTTGAGGTCGAATCGAGTATAAGGCACGAGTGAGCTGAAATAGCAGTGAAATGTCGATACCTGTCGTTTTCGTTCACCTCTGGAACGACTCGTTTCGCCTACTTTCAATTAAACTGTGTTCTTCAATGCACTCCGTCCTTAAAGAGTTTCTCCATGGACGAAATACCGCAAGCAAAAAGCTTTTAACAATGCAGATACAGTGAGTATGTGGCATCGATGATGTTTATATTACAGAGCTGCTTCTAACAGTGTGTGTGTGTATTAGTTGGCATGCATGTATGTATTTATGCACGCGCACACACGCACACATGTATATTATACATGTAGGGCTGTATGTATGGGTGTGTGTATGTATGTGTGTGCATGAATATATGTCTGTATATAAGTGTGTATGTGTATATGTATGTATATATACGTATGTATGTATGCGTGAAAGCCTGTATGTAAGTTTGGTTGCATGTATGTATCTCTATGTATGTATGTATGTATGTATGTATGCATGTATGTATGTGTGTATGCATATATATATATATATATATAT
>NC_068988.1:57449356-57450676 GCF_001194135.2 Octopus bimaculoides
GACATTACCTAAGTGTGTTGATAAGGTAGGCCTTTTGCCGAATATTTTACAAAATCAAATATTTATGACGTATTTATCTCACACTGTCAGTTTTCCAGCTACCCCAAGTGATGCCACAAGGTATGCCTGGACAATTGAACAGAATTACCATTATATAGAACAGCATTTTTAAGACAACGAATATTATCACTTATTGACAGTTACATTTTTCAGTTATATATGTGAAATAATAGATATCAAGACAAGCAGGAAGACAAACAAATAGATAGACCGATAGATAGATAGATAGATAGATAGATAGATAGATAGATAGATAGATAGATAGATGCACGCATATATGCATACATTCACAATGAATACACACGCAAACACATACATACATGCACACGCGCGCAAATATGTGGTAGTACTGAGATTAATAGGAGTATGGATATAAGTATGTCTGTATGTACACACACACACACACACACACACACACACACACACATCTATGTATATAAATGTATGTATATATAAACATATACATACATATATGCATGTTTATTTGTGTGTGTACACACATATATATATATACATATACATATGTGTGTGTATACAGACACACGCACGCACATACATACATACATACATAGTACTTTAGTGATTTCATAAAGAGAATTTCTAGGTATTTCTATATATAGTTTTTATTTTTTTATTTTTGTAGATCTCTGTTCTTTGCGGTGCCTTAAACAGATGTGGACGGCCAGATCTCACAACAGACCTCCGGATGAAAAACGTTGTGTTTCAACAACAGAAAGAACACAGGAGACAAGAAATGTTCAGAGAAACATATTCGTGACTGTTTATAAGCATCATTTCCCAACATCTTCAGACTGCAAGAGAAATAAAATTTAAAACACACAGATGTTTTCTTTAGTACTGATGCAGGGCAAAATATCGGGTCTCCGCAAACTGATTTGGTGTGTCTGGTCTTATGTGCTTAGTGAATGAATGTTAACTTTACATTTAGCCATTCCATTGTTTTTTTAATAATAATAATAATAATAATAATAATAATAATAATAATAATAATGATGATGATGATTATGATGATGATGATAATGGTTTCAAATTTTGCCACAACGGCAGTTCTTCGGGGGAGAGGGGATGAGTCGATTACATCGACCCAATGTTCAACTGGTACCTATTTTATCGACCCCTTCCCCCCCAAAAGGATGAAAGGCAAAGTCGAGCACAGCAGAATTTCAACTCAGAAAGTAAAGACGGACGAAGCGTCGCTAAAAATTTTGTCCGGCGTCCTAACGATTTTATCAGCTTGCC
>NC_068988.1:57450931-57453011 GCF_001194135.2 Octopus bimaculoides
CTCCAGCATGGCCGCAGTCAAAAATGACTGAAACAAGTAAGTGAATAAAAGAATATATATATATATATATATATATATATATATATATATATAGAGAGAGAGAGAGAGAGAGAGAGAGAGAGAGAGAAAGGGGGGGAGGGGCTATGTTTGTAAAAAAACAGGTTTTCTCCTTGAGGTTATAGCATAGACTTTGCATGGCAGGTAGATAGGATTAGTAGACAAAGGAATTGTCAAGACTAGTAAGAAATGAAGCGAGAATGTTCCGCTGGATATCTAATATTAGTGTATATGGACGAGGGAAACGAGCTTAGAGTAAAACTGAACGTAAGGCGGAATCAGACATATAACGCACTTGAAGATGACAGCTGTATTACCTCCCTTACATCCTAAGAGTTTCTCTGCATTACGTCCCTTGAAAACATTCATCTCGCTGCCTATCAGTTCTATGCTTTCAGAAATCTTGTCTTAGCATTCATTCTGAAGGGCCACCCACAGTTAATGAACTGTAACTCTTTCGTCCGTAAATCCCTATCTTTCTTTGCAGTTTCCCCTATACCGAATATTACCAGTAGAACATGTGAATCAACAAGAATTATTTTAATTCGACTCTGGATGACAAAAAGTTACTCGAAAAGAATATTACGCACCATAAAAATACCATAAATAATTGTGATAGTAATTAAACAAATCATATTTTAAGTTGCATATTAACTTATAATGCACGGTTTATACTCACTAATACTTCATATCATAGAATTGCACGTACGTGTGATACCATTATAGATATGCATGTATCAATAAAAGTTATAATTACATTATAACGACATTATAATTTATATCATGGTATTACATGTTAGATAAACTCATTCATTTTTTCCTACTTATTCACTTATTTCCTACTTATTCACTCAAATTTCAAAGACGATGGTATTCCTACATATGTTTCTTCGCTCCGAATTTGTTTCGTCATAACTTCCAGAAAAATAGGTATTTCTTAATGAAATTTTCTACAATTATGCTTCAGATATTGTAGTTTACGACTATTTCGGAATTTCTATTGAAAACAAAATTCTGTGGACTGGAAGGAGTTTCGGAAAATTCACAAAAGTTGGTTTTGTTTCCTCATAACTTTCAGAAAAATGGGTAGTTTTTGATGAAATGTTTTATAAATACCTTTCAGAGAGTGTAAACTATGATTATATCGGAATTTGATGCGAAAAGAAAAAACAGTGAGCACACACACACATACTGACACATAACACAATTTTTTTTTTCGTAATTTTCAGTTTCATTTTGTAGATATATGTGACCTTTATCAGTATATATGCGTACGATTCAACCAAATTTGTTTCTTCGTATCAAATTCCGATATAATCGCAAATCTACTCACTCTGAAGAGAATTTATAGAAAATTTCATAAAACATTACTCGTTTTTCTGAAAGTTATGAGAAAGCAAAACCGACTCGTGTGGTTTTTCCGAAACTCCCCACCTCACACTCGGGAAAATTTCTTCACCACATATGCCCTAAAATAATCAGATTCTACACTATTTTAAGCGTATTTATACAAAATTTCATCAAAAAAATATTCAACATCCTGGAAGTTATGAGGGAACGAAATCGGGTGGGGACACACATGTATAGGAATGCCAAGATGATAAACAAAATCTGTAGAGGAAGAATAGAGCTGTAATATACCATAAAAAGAAAACTACAATCAAAATATTTTCTGCTTTAATTCAAATTACATTGAAAAGGATTAAAATAAATGGAAAAATATGACGAACGAATTAAACTTGCAATCCAATAAATCAATGAAACAACATTAAATCAGTCGTTTTTGTATTTTTAAGCTTCCTTTTGATATGACCAGTAACTTTTCACTGTAACTTTTCTTCCAGCATATGAATATTCTGGAAATTTACACTTATCTATCCTCTCTCTCTCTGCCTCCCTCTCTGCCTCCCTCTCTCCCTCCTTCCCCCTCCCTCGCTGTGATTGGTGGCGGTGGGTTTATACGCCTGCCCTGCGAAGGTATATTGGCAGCTAGGGCGCCAATTGAAAGTGGGTGGATGCACCA
>NC_068988.1:57457099-57459797 GCF_001194135.2 Octopus bimaculoides
TGTCCCTGTGTTACACACGCTAAGACACATGGCCGAAACAGTCAACGGATAACCGGCAGGTCGAGTGAGTCGTGGCAGCGAGAAGGAAGCGAGCAAGCAAAGAGGCTGCAAACGCATCGGTGGCGGACTCTCGCCGGTGCGATCGAAAGGCCGTCGTCTCAGCTGCGATACCGACCGCGAGTGTGTGTGTCCGTGTGTTACGCACGCTAGGACACGTGGCCGGGGCTGTCGATGGATGAGAAGCAAGTCGAGTGAGTCGTGGCAGCGAGAAGGAAGCAAGCGAGCGATTAGCAGCGTCGCTAGGAGTGAGCAAAGAGGCAGCAGATATGACCACATTCCATCTTGGTTCTTTTCGTCTTTATCCCTTGTCCATCTTCTATTCATCTCACCTTGAATATTATTTTGTTTGTATATTATATATTGCATATCTATTTCATATTTGCACGTTCACTTTGCCATATTTGGTCCCTTGTTCATTGGTTTGCTATTTCCCAGTGGCTTCTCACTGCCAGTGCCACCAAAGTAGAGCAATATCATTGTTAACAGTACAAAATTGCTGAGATCCTTTGCCTGATAACTGGTAAATAACCTTCTGTGTCTGTTTTCTGGTTATTTGTGCCTATGTATATTATGTGTTTTTAACTAATTATTTAATGGTATGCTACACATTGTCTCTTATTTCATTTACAGTAAGTGAATACATACATATATATATATATTGGACACATGCGATCGTTGTATTCTTTCTTGTCTTGAGGTTCACAGCCAAACAGCTGGGTGGATTCGACTGAAAAATGGCACACATGTGGAGCCGGGTGCATAGATTGGAATGCGGTTTGTATTTTCTTCCTACTCCCTGTAGTTACCGAGAAAATCGATTGAGACTTTTTCTAATGGAATTCCCCTTTCTTCCACCAATTAAAAGAACCAGTTGCTCACACAGCCAGCATATACCATTTCGCTAGCAACAAGGGGAGTACAGGATGACAGTCAGCCAACATTTTCGCTATGCTGTCTCTCTTCTTTCACCTCTTTGTGGGGTTAATAATCTTAATCTTTAGTTACAGTTTCTCATTCAAACTACATAATAAGTAGAATTGTCGGATTAAGACAGTAGGGTGTTTTGAGGGAGATTTGGCTGCTATTTTTATCATGTCTAGCTATCATGTAGAGGTCTGAACTTAATTTTCATTCACATATTTGCATTTCAAAAATTTTACATAATCTTTTCCATAAATCAACTATGGTAAAAATACACACACATGTCCATTTCATATCCCTTCTTTCAATTTCTGCTCTCTGCAAATAAAATTTTTACGGATACAACTGCTTACAAAAATAAGGATTAATGTATAATTTCTTTCTATGTTCATAATTAAATCAATGTTTTAATGACTCCAATAGAATAGCTCTCAGAAACAGATTACGTACAAATTCGTTCTTCACAACTCCTGAAGCTGTTTTCTGACGGGGAGGGGGGGTAAATTTTCATACAGCTGGAGGCTCCAATCAAAACAGGGGACCCAAAATGATAAGGTTGAGAAACCCTTCTCAGATTCACACATTCATTGCAGCGGTCGTGCAGTTTTTCTAAGCCCTGTGAAAGAATTTGGAAGGTTGGGCCTCCAACTAGGCCCTTTGTGATACCCTTAAATCCGGGAACTTTTCACCACTCTTACATATATCTATCTATCTATCTATCTATACATACATACATACATACATACATTACATACATACATACACAGTATTTTTCTGACACTGATGTGTTAGATAGATAGATAGATAGATCTGTAAGTATTAACATTATTATTAATATTAATAGCTTAAGTAGTGTAAGAAAGTAAGCATTTACCTCTCCTTTTCAAGATCTCTCACATTAGGAGAAGAAGGGACAAACTTATCTTTAGAATAAAGATCTAACTTGAATGTTTGCTACAAAGTGGACTCTGTTGAAGGCCTTCACTCAAGAACAGTTGGCTAATCCCAGTGGCAGTGGCATCGTCGTCGTCGTTGTCATCATCATCATCATCATCATTTAAGATCTGCTTTCATGCCTGCATAGATCGAATGGTTTGACTGGGGGGGCTGGATAGGCAGAAGCCTGTAGCAGGATTCACTGTCTGTTTTGGCAGGGTTTTTACAACTGGATGTCCTTCCTAACATCAACCATCTTAAAAAGTGGTCTCCTTACAGAATGGACTGAATTAAAAGCCTACCAGGCACAATTCTGCCCTTCATCAATAAATAAGATACCAATTTAGTGTGGATATAGGGACAGAATTCCAAGAGTATCAATGCCTTGCAGTATTCATTTCAGTTCATTCTCTGAGTTCAAATCCCACTGCAGCATATTTGGGTGGTGGACTTGGAGGGTTACCTGGTTTAACACAATCATCTGATCCTTTGGTTTCTTTAGTGAAATCTAGTGTTGCAAGCATTCTGACCAGGTCTATGGTTTGAAAATATTTTCCACTGGCCCTGTCTCCCTCAAGTGTCGGAGACCCTTTAAAGGGTTAGGAACACGGTTCTTCTCTCCTGACCAAGTGATAAAAAGGACAGAAAAAAAAAAAATACTTCGTAATTGGTGAAATACTCATTATTCAGACAGAGAGGAAACTGAAAGATAAATTACAGATTTTATATATATATATATATAATCATCATCATCGTCGTTTAACGTCTGCTTTCCATGCTA
>NC_068988.1:57459988-57462400 GCF_001194135.2 Octopus bimaculoides
AGAGAGAGAGAGAGAGAGAGAGAGACTATTTGTCTTATTGTCTTCAGTAAAACCATGACCCTTAATGTACAAGAACTGAATATACTTGAGTCCCTGCATGTGCACTTGAGACACTAGAACCAACTTGTCTTTAACTCCTTCCCAGGTAACTTTTTTTGGAGAATATGTTTCATTTTCAGACAATTTTTTTTTATCACACAAGCTTGCACACTCATCTGATGTATCCAAGCTTCTAATAGAAGGATGATACACATTGTCATCTTCTGAGCTTGACATCTGGGCATAATTTGTAAAAGAGAAAAAAACATAAAAACCAAGAAATGCCAAGAATTGACATATAAACTCATCTGTGGCTGTTTTTGGAATTATATGTTTTGGACAACTTTACTCATTGCACTCTGAAAAAGACAAATTGGGTGAAGACAAGTTAACCCATCTTTGCTGGGTAAGGGGTTAATAGTTGAGTATTTTCTGAAATTCTCCATATTTCATGTAAATGTAGTAAGCATATTTTATTTTTACCAGCAAATAGAAAGGGGCTGCAGGAACTGATTTGCATATGATTAGCATGTTACATCACCAGCAAAAATTTAACCAGTGCAGTGAGGATTAATCCTTCGAGTCCCAACATATATTCCATGCTTATTTTTCACAAGACATCTCAGGGATCAGAACATTAAGTGCTCCAAGAGGTAGATTCTTGAAGCCTGTTTGTTGCTGTAACATTAATTACACCATAATTAGCTCTGTACAAAACCATATTTGTGCATTAACAAATTTTAATTATAATTTACAAAAAAAAAAAGAGACAATGCAAAGTCCAAATTTCAATTTTCCAATTTTTTTGCTTTAGTTGTTCTTTTCTGGCTTTTTTCTTTGTTTCTTTTTTGATTTTTTTTTTTGTATTTTTTTAATATATACCTTATAACAGAAGAGGGGTCAACAGAAAGGAGTAAAATGGGGCTATACAATCCAAAATAAGAACAAATACATTTGATAATGTCTGATATGTCTTTTCAGGGTTTTCTTTTTTTTTAATTTTTTAAATATTTCTTTTTTATTTTCAAACAGAAAAAAAAAAAACCAACAAAATAAAAACATGTACTTTAGGCTAACTGATATATTGTGAATTCTCGACAAGTGTTGTTCCAGTTGAGTTTAACAAAAATCTTAATTTATAAAAGTCCTCTATTGAAAAGCTTCCACTCGGATCAAGAGAGCACCGAGCAAACCGATTGACCATCATTGATCTCTCCTTGTCCAGCCAAAAGTCATAAGCTTGTTCCTGACTAGTGAAAGTGCTCCCTGCAAGCTCACTTGGGTAAGGTCCCCAAATGACAAGCTCCAGCATACCTCTGACGATAGCCAGGCAGTCTGGTTTGTCTGATTGGAGCAGCTCAAGTCCTCGATACAAACCCTTGGAACATTCTAAAAGCTTCTCATCATCAAAGAGATACTTATCAAAGAGATTATGCAAGAGTTTGGCACAGAAATCATTCATATCTGATGGTAGTTTATTATCAGCTTTGAAAGAAGGGAGCAAACACACACGTTTTCCACTGAAGTTCTTCTGAGATAGAAGGAATATTCTAACTGGTCGGAAGTGAAGCTGCGGGGATCCCCGATCGAGATGATGCAGAATCCCACTGACGACTTGCAGGAAAAGGAAAGACAAAATCTGGACAAAGCTGTCTGGGTTGTGCAGCATGGTGTCTTTAAGGTCAGTGATGTAGTCGTGCCAGGTGACCATTGATGAGTACTGACCAACAGCTAGGTGCCAATGGGGACTCGGGATGACTGCTGTGGATGAAGATGAAGATCCTATCGGGAAAACTGAACACTGGTCGGTGTTGTCAGTCATTGATGGAAGGAATGATGCAGGAATGTCATTGGCAGAAAGGTTTTGAAGTCTCATGAAAGCAGGGTGTGGTACGTAGGAATCACAGACATTATTGCCGTGGGTCAGCTGGAAGTAGAAAGTTGGAAAATAAAAATTATTAATTAGTCACAAACGATGTCTTTTTTTATATCAGCCCTGAAATTAAAGCTTCATTTTCAACAAACACATGAAAAGCACTTTGTACACTCAGGAAGGGCATTCAGCCAGAGAAACCATTCCAAGGCAAACATTGGATCTTGGTACGATCCTTTAACTAACGAGCCTCTGTTGAACTGTCCCACCCATGCTGGCATGGGAACTGAACATCAAATGATGATGATAGTGAATATGTTTAGAGATACTGAGCTTCGTATATTTGTACCCCAGTGTCACTCTGATGACATGCACTGCTCTCTCACTCAAGAAGAAGAAGAAGAAGAAGGAGAAGAAGAAGAAGAAGAAGAAGAAGAAGGAGAAGAAGAAGAAGAAGAAGAAGAAGAAGAAGAAGAAGAAGAAGAAGAAGAAGAAGAAGA
>NC_068988.1:57462836-57464780 GCF_001194135.2 Octopus bimaculoides
CAGAATGCAAAGACGGATGAGATGCTGCTGAGCATTTTGCCAGGCATGCTACCAATGCTGCCAGCTTGCCGTCTTAATGATAGTAACAATAATAATAATAATAATAATAATAATAATAACAATAATAATAATAATCCTTTCTGCTAGAGGCACAAGGTTTGAAATTAGAAAACAGGAAAAATAATCCAGAATGCTTGCCCGGTACTAGATCTTTCCCAAAATCTAATCAGTTCATGCCAGTCACGAGGCCAAACATCCCTGAAAGTTTCATCCGAATCCATCCAGCGGTTCTTGAGATATCTTGTCCATGGACAAACAAACAAACACAACTGAAAACAATACCTTGGCTTTCGCTAAGGCAGAGGTAATAACATATATATATGTGTGTCTGTGTACTTACAACAAGATGGCAAGATGCTTTGTCCTGTAACAATTTTGCACCATATACAATACAATCTTCTGATGTATGTACAGGCTGTTTACTGATTAACTCGAAGTCTGACCATTTCAAGAAACCAAGGGTTCGGTCTAAACCTCGAGAGAAGATGCTTTCAAAATAATTGTGAATGTGTTGCAGAGTATCTTGGTTCATGTTGGTCAGTTTGCTGTACATCTCCTTCACATCATCTGCACCTAGACTTATTGTCACTGTAGCAGGCCTATTCATTGCTACATACTGTTCAGGGGGGGCACCGTGTGGTCGCTTAGGTTTACGTCTCGGAGCTGGCTTGGGTCGAGTTAAAGTGCCCATTGTTGGTTGAGGAAGAGGTGCCAACGGAGGCTGTGGTGTCTGTGTACAGTGTTCTAGCAGGTCTTCTGATGAGCGTGATTGTATTGGCGTTTTTGCTTCCCCAACAGTTGAGCGAGGGATTCTGTTATCCTTGGGCAAAGGTGGGGGTCCACCTTCATCAGCATTATCTGCAAAAGACAAAATATAAAAGAAATTATTCACATAAAAATAGGAGTGGCTTCAGTAAAACACACAATATTGTAAGTCCTCAAGTCACATCTCTGGTCTGAATATAACTTCCCCACTTCCTCCCTTCAATAAGGGCCACTGACTATTCAACCACTTCTGCTTAAACCATTAAACAATTATTAAAAACAAAGCTAATTTACATAGGTGAGAGTATGGCTGCGTTGTATGAAGTTATGCTTCACAACCATGTGTTTTCAAGTTCAATCCCACTGCACAACACTTTGAACAAGTGTCTTGTATTACACCTGGACCCAGACTGACTCATGACCAATGCTTTGTGAATTTGGTGGCTGAAATTTGCCCAGAAACCTGTTGCATTTATTTACGTATGTATATATGTGTGTAAATAATTTATACACAAACTTGTACGCACATGTATGTGTACCTGGGTTTGTTAGAAAATAGTCTTTAAGTTCCTTATTTTCAGCCTGGAGGGGAGATAACTCTCAGAGACGAATGAAACTTAAGATGCCAGTCTTTGAGTCCAAATAAAACTATAAAATCTGTGTTTAGGTAAATGCATATATATGTATATATACATATAAATCTTTATATATCTTTATATAAATATTTGAATGTCAAATGCATAAATTGTAAGGATCTTTTGGACGTTGACTGATTTGAAATTAGCTATAAATTTTCTGTTTGCTATGCTTTTGTAAAATTTTCCATTCGTTGTGGTTTTGTTAAATTTTGGGAAAATATATATATATATACTGATGTGTCTGGGGAGAGTCATTTTCTTTCTGTGCCTTATAATTTAACACACCCACTGGTAAAATTTCCACTTGTTTCTTATTTTCATTATCCTAAAATTTTCATTGTCTTGCTACCTTTCCAATAGTCTTGAGTCAAAAGTATATATATACATATATATATATATATATATATATATATTTATGTATACATACACACACATATATGTACATACACACACACACACATATATATATACATATATGTGT
>NC_068988.1:57465013-57468008 GCF_001194135.2 Octopus bimaculoides
CGTTACTCTGAGTTTCACGTTCCCGTTCATCGGACAATTTTGTTAGAATTTCTGCTGCTTTTAAATAAAGTATATATATATATATATATATATACACACATACACCTCTACTGGCACTTTGTTGGTTATGACAAGGGTTCCAGTTGATCTGATCAATGGAACAGCCTGCTTATAAAATTAATGTGCAAGTGGCTGAGCACTCCACAGATACATGTGCCTTTAACATAGTTGTCAGGGAGATTCAGTGTGACACAGAATGAGACAAGGCTGGCCCTTCGAAATATAGGTACTACTCATTTTTGCCAGCTGAGTGGACTAGAACAACAAAAAATAAAGAGTCTTGCTTAAGGGCACAATGCACTTCCAGGTATTGAACTCATGACCTTGCTATTATAAGCTGAATGGCCTAACCACTAACCCATGATCAGGGTTAGGGTATTCATTCAAATATATATGTGTCTGTTCAAATTGAACATCATCCACATTAATCTCACCATGCTCACAGGGTTTACTGATGTCAAATGGGAACAATTCTTCCTTCTTAACTAAAACCATGAAGGAAAGAGAAATGTGAGAGGTTAATACATTTTGTTACTACAAAAATGGCCCTGAAAAGACTTAACTTCCTATCCTGTTGAAACTTTCTTAGTCAAAAACCGAATCCTGCATTGATTCTGTTACAGAACAAAAATAAATGATAGAAGAAAGGACTAGAGTTTTCCTCCCTTACATTAGGGAGTGCCTCACTTCCTTTGAAGGGATTGTAAACTAAGTTAGTATGATTCTTGTGATATCATGTGTTTCATCTCTGTGCTGTTGTGTGTCATACAGGGAATAGCAAGGGAAAGAATTGTATGGTTACATCTCCAATGAGGTAGTATATTAACACAGAAATACGAGACACCAATCCAGTCCCTCACCTCTCTCTCTCTCTCTCTCTTTCTCCCTAGGAGACAAAACAAAACAAAAAGGTAATTCAAAAATATTATACATTACTTTTGCTGTATCCATTAATCTCTTCATAAATAGGTTGTGATGCTAAGATAATCTGTCTTTCCTCTTCTTCAGGAATCTCTGGTTGTTGAGACTCCTGGTTCTGATTCGGAGGTAATTCAGCTGATAACTGCGGGGATGATTCAGCTGAAGATTCTGTAAGTGAAGTCCTCACTGGTTCAATATGCATTGTTGGAATTTTGACAGTCGTTTCACTGGGGACTGAGCTAAAAGTTGCAGCTGCAGGTGGGGCTGTCCCTACAGCAACAACTGCAGCTGTAATGGCAGGAGCTGTAGTTACAACACTTGGGGGACGCATGCTGGTTATCGGTTCTAGGTAGCCTTCTGTAGGGAAGTTACTACTGCCATTGGATGAAGTTCGAGATGCAGAGTTGGAACGTGATGGATCCACAGGATAATAATAATTATCTCGTTGTCCGGGATATTTTGGTGTGATCGGCTCGTACAAGTTTTCTACAGATCCTAAAGGCGAGATGTTGGGATCATCAAAGTTTTTGTCTCCACCTGATCCAGAAGAGGTTGAACCACCTTAATAAAATACAGAAAAAATATACATGTATATATTATGTATATAATCAGATTTGAATGAATATATAAAGACATGACTATGGTCCAGTTTTACCCTTTTTTTCCATATGAATTCCCTAACTGTTTGCTTGGAATAACAAAATCCCTATAACCATCATAATCATTAATCTTTCTAGACTTCACAGTCTCATCTTTATGATAAGACAACAAATGCATTCACATACAATCAATAAATTGTTATTGATGTGTTGAGCTGTTATTGCTATAATAGGTATATTTTAGATGTTTAAGTCAGTTTTCGAAATTTAGCTGTTAGGTCTATACAAACTGTGTCTGGCACATATGAAGATATGAAAAAAACCCTAATGATAAAAGTTCAAGCTAGAATATTGTCATATCTTTATGATGATTTGAAAGAAAATATTCTCCACATAAATATACACATATACATCAGGTTGTCTGGAAAGTTCATGCCAATTTTTAAGGGAAATTAAAAGACAAAACAAAATTATGCCATTAAATATTTATTCAACTAAATATGAACCATTTTGTTGCACATCCTTTCTCCATCTTTCCTTCACCTTAAAGATTCTGTCTTGCCAGAATTTTGGTGGTTTCTTGGCAAAGAACTCATTTTTTTATGTCCTCCAAAGAATTAAAATTTTTTACCATTCAGATTATTTTGCAAGGACCTGAATAAATGAAATCTGAAGGAGCAATGTCTGGTGAATATGGCAGGTGGGGTAACACATCCCAGCTAAGCTGTGACAGTTTTTGATGGGTTGCCAAAGAAACGTGAAGTCTGGCATTATCCTGATGGAAAACAACACCTTTCCTGTTTGCCAATTCTGGGCATTTTTCTTGAATTGCTGTCTTTAAACCATCCAGTTGTGAACAGTACTTCTCAGAATTAATTGACTGGTTACTTGGCAGAAGCTCATAGTACAAGATTCCTTTCAAATCACACCAAAGGCAGAGCATGACTTTCTTAGGATGAAGACCTGCAATTGGGGTGGCTAAAGGTGGTTCATGTTGTTTATCCCAGAATCTTTTTCACCGAACATTGTTGTAAATGATCCAGTTCTCATCACTCATCACAATTTGCTTCAAAAAGGGTGCATTTTCATGGCGTTTATACAGCAGATCCCAGATAGAAATGTGATCCAAAAGATACTTTTCACTTAGATCATGTGGTACCCAAACATCATAGAGATTTGAATACCCAAACTTTACTAAGTGCTCATGGATGATGGATTTTGATAAATTTAGTGTATCTGCCAATTTCCGTGTTGTGTAATGCGGGTTATTCTCAATTAATGTCTTAATTTGGTTGTCATCTGGAGTGGGGGGGGGGGAGTCTGCCTAAGGGTTCTTCATCAATAAGGCTATAATCACCAAGTCTAAACTTAGCATGCACTGCTCTCTCACTCACTCAATAATAATAATAATAATA
>NC_068988.1:57469884-57472581 GCF_001194135.2 Octopus bimaculoides
ATAAAAAAATATTCAGACAAATACATAACAAAAACACCAGGACTTACAAATATATATAACATACAGAAAATTGCACTACTGGGTACTGCACACATTCTACGCAAAACACTTTCAATACAGTAAACATAAGAGCACCACAGCAAACCACAGCACATACCCAAGGCGCACAGAGCTGCGCTCGGTAGTGAAGTGAAAGCACGTTATAAAAATAAAACTACTGAATAATAATAATAATAATACAATAACAACAACAACAACAACAAGATTTTGAGTAAATGACTGACCTGATCCAAATGCACTGTCATCACCAAGTGTGACAGTGTTACGTCGGCTTACTGTGCCACTTGGTGACATCTCAGCAAGTAACTGAAACAATAAAACAACAACTTGGTCAAGAATAATTACATTTCACACCATTCATAGAAATACCTCGTTTATGTTTTGTTTAATTGTTGAGGGGAGTTATCACTAGGTAGGAATGAAATACTTGTTGTTACATGATAGTTGCCGAGTAGATATCAAATGTTTAATCATTTTGTAACCATATTTTTAATGAAATATACAGTTTGATTTTGAATTCATTTTGGAACTTTGAACTGCTCATAGAACTGGAGTGGATTTAGTAAAATAGTTGACTTATTTAATTTAGTGGTGCTTGTGATTGCTTAAAGCTAGTTTTTTCTTTAAAAATGACAGCAGGGTCTGATTTGTGAAAAAATTTGCTATTATTTCTAGCAGGTCAAGCAACTACTAAGAGGTTTCCATTGGAGAAACTTTTAGATTAAATATGAAATTAAATATGAAAAATTTAAAACAGGCAGTTCTTGTATTGTGGCTATCCTGTCTTTTATTCAGACACAGTGTATTGAATGTATCCTCTTTGAAAAAAGATTTTAAGAAAGATTTGGCTGCTAATTCTAGCAAGTAAAATGATTATATAAAATTTTCCATTAGGAATATATTTTTTTACATTAAATTTTGTTAGGAATTTTTAATTTAAATATGATCCTTTAAAACAGAGAGGCTTGTAACATAGAACCAGAGGTCATCAAAGTTAAGTTGGTATTAAAACGGTTAAACCCAGACTTTATGTAGGAGTATAAATAGCACCTGATGGTGACTGGAGAACGTACCAAACAAACTATAGTGTAAATAATTACAAAAACATACATGAGGTAAATCATTTGATAAAGTCTCATTGCCCTCAAACTTTATTGCAAACTTTATAATTTTCAGAGTTTATTTACCGAAGAACAAAAATTTGTGCTATTTCCAGATTTTTTATTCTTAAATTTCAAAAAGATAAACTTGATATATTTTTTACAAACTGGAATTCAAGTGGGAAGGATAAAATCAAAATGATGTTCATACTCCTTCTTCGGTTCTGTTTCATACATACCTTGTCCAAATGCACAATGGGGGGAAGAGAAATAAATAAAAATATTATAATACACAAAACCAAAGATTTTCAATCTTTCTTTTTAACCCATGGCTGACTGAATAAGAGGATAAGGAGTATGACATGTTATCAGCTTCTTAAATGCTTTCTTACATAACAATTAAAATGAAACTTAAGATTGTTTTAAAATAGAAATAAAAGCATGAATCACACCTTGCCACAAAGTATGGTTGCATCAGAAAAACTCAAGTTCTCTAAATATCCTGGCATTTTTAGCAAGCCTCAAAAAGTTGCAGCATATTTGTAGAGCACATGTGGCATACAAGTTTGCAACAGCAAAGTGGCTCATGATGTGTGATGTAGAGAGAAAAAATTATTTTCCTCCATCTACTTGATTGTTTGAATAGGGAGGCAAGGTGGAGGAGAAACAAGAAATCATGGCTGAGTTTCACAATCACCACCAAGAGATTCTGCCTGCCTACAAACAGCAAACATGTTTTTCTTATATATTATATACTATACTTCCAGCTGAGTGCTTTAATTCTTGATCAGGCCAGCAATATCATATATATGATATCATTTTATATATATATATATATATATATATATATATATATATACATGAGGAGAAGCTGAAAAGTTTCTGGCTTTAAGGGTATCACGAAATGCCTCGATGGAAGCCTAACCTTCTGAGTTCTTTTACAGGGCTTAGAAAAACTGAAGGACAGCTGCAATAAATGTGTGAATCTGAAAGGGGAATATGTTGAATAAAATCATAATTAACTCATCCTCCTGTATTTTCTTTTACCCAAAGTCAGGAACATTTCAGTACCTGCTCAGGACACTGAACCTTATGGAGGAGATGACAAAGAAGTGAGATATCTGAGGGGGTCTTGCTTTATTCAAGAGGACCTGTCCTCTGCAGCAGAAGTGTTGCTCCCCTGGCCTGCAAGAGCCCTGTGCCAGTGTCACATTAAATGCACCCAGTACATTTTGTAAATTAGTTGGCATTAGGAAGGGCATCTGGTCTTAGAAACCAAGCCAAATCAGACTGGAACCTAGTGCAGCTCTCCAGCTTGCCAACTCAGGTCAAACCATCCAACAATCCAGAAATGAGTTGCAACGTCACAGGTACCAAGCTGTATCGGCCTTTGCCTTTCCCTTGGATAATACTTGTGGTGTGGAGAGGGGAGGCCAGTATGCATGGGCGACTGCTGGTCTTCCATAAACAACCTTGCCTGGACTTGTGTCTCGGAGGGTAACTTTCCAGGTGCAATTCCATGGTAAGTCATGACCGA
>NC_068988.1:57473437-57478301 GCF_001194135.2 Octopus bimaculoides
AGCAAGAGTCAGATAATTATTTTGAAATAAAGAAATTGAGTAGAAATTTATAGCAGACTAAAATAAAGCGAAGAATATTTGGTAATATTTGTAAAAAAAAAAAAAAAAAAAAAGTGCAGGCAGATATGCAGTACCAGATTAAGGTATAGGACTTTTTTAAGAGATTGCAGCACATGAGACTCTGTAAGGTGGAGGGTCTAAAACAGAGTGTGAAATTTCTAAAAATATTACAAGTGATAGGGGTAAGGGTGGACGTTTGGTTCACATTATCTGTAATGCAAGGGTCAACACAATCTTAATCCAGCTCTGCATGTATAAATGTTTTGAAGTCAGTGAGGTAACGTTTTCATTGGTCATTTGACTTATATAAGAGCATTTTTTAATCATGTGATTTGGAGGTCAGTTTAGACAAATCGTGTGACAAATGCATTAGATATTTGATTGGTCACTTTCAACAGGTTGTTGTTGTCATTATTAAGCCACAGGTAGGTGGCGAGCTGACAGAATCATTAGTGTGCTGGACACAATGCTTAGCGGTATTTTGCTCGTCACTGCGTTCTGAGTTCAATTTGCCTTTCATCCTTTCAGGGTCGATAAATTAAGTACCAGTGAAACACTGGGGTCGATATAATTGATGAGTCCCCACCCCACAAATCTGAGGCCTTGTGCCTCCAGTAGAAAGAATTATTAAGCCACAGATAAAAGGTGGTGAGATGGCAGAATCATTAGCATGGGGGACAAACTGCTTAGCGGCATTTCATCTATCTTTATGTTCTGAGTTCAAATTCCACCGAGGTTGATTTTGCCTTTCATCTCTTGGGATCAATTAAATAATTACCAATGGAAAGCTGGGGGTCAATGTAATTGACTAGCCCCCTCCCCAAAATTTCAGGTCTTGTGCCTATAGCAGAAAGGATTATTTAGCCACAGGTATAAGGCGGAAAACCAAAGTCAACTTTGCCTTTCATCCATAAAAGGGTTGATAAAATGGTTACCAGGTGAGCACTGGGTTGATATAATTGGCTGTCCTCCTCCACCAAAATTTCAGGCCTTGTGCTAATAGTAGAAAGGATTATTAAGCCACAAGTCAGAACTGATTCAGAAGACTTGGACCATCAAGCTTTTTTTCAGCTATGGTGTATCTAGGAGTACATTATTCTACTCTAGACACAAAACTCAAAATTTTGGAGGAGGAGGCCAGTCAATTAGATTGACCCCAGTATGCAACTGGAATATTGACAACCAATAACTAGTCACTATCAGATCATATCTGCCCACCCCTCTCTGACACAGTCTAAGTGTTAGAATGCATGAACACAGTCTAAGGTTCATCCATGCTGAAACCTTAAACTGTGTCAGTCTAAGGTTTAGGCCCTGACAATGTACTCCCTTATCAGTCAGTGTTTTATAGAGATAGGAGAAAACTTCATAATCCTTTCTACCATGGGCATGAGGCCTGAAATTTTGGGGGAGGGGTTAAGTTGATTACATCGACCCCAGTACTCAACTGGTACTTAACTTACCAACCCCGAGAGGATGAAAGGCAAAGTCAATCTTGACAGAATTTGAACTCAGAACATAGCAATAGACGAAATACCGCTAAGTATTTCGTCCAGCATGCAAGCAATTCTGCCATCTCGCTGCCTTGAGATAACTTTATAATGTTACATGATTTTATTCCTTAGGGAATGTTATGGCAGAGGTATTTGCCATGATGTAATAGTAAGCATCAGCTTAGTGACATAATGTTGTTACATGCGATGAGATGTTACTCTTCTCTTGAACAGACAGTGCCATTGCACATGAGGTGAAGACCTTTTGAATAATGTACTCCTTGATACACTATGGCTGAAAACATCATAACATCATATTGTCATGTGAAGTGATTTTACTCTTCAACCAGTGCAACAGGGTTGTCATGAGATATGATGGTACACATCAGTTTGTGATGCAACACTGTCACATATATGTGACATGACTCGTCAGTTAGCAACATGGTGTTGTTGAGTGAGATGAGATGCTACCCCTCAATGAAACTGTTGTCACATGATTTGTGATGTCACTCTTCAGTCAGTTGGACTGTGTTACATGAGGTGATGTTACACATCAGAGACACAATGGTGTCACATAAGATGTGAGGTTACACAATGCTGTCATGTGTGATGTTGCTCCTCTGTCAATGAAAACGTGTTGTCTGTCACATTAGGTGTTACACCTCAGTTTGACACAATATTGTCACATGATGTGATGTTACATGTTGATCAATATTTCACATGGGACAGTTTTGTCAGTTGAAAAAAACAAAATTGCCTTTTAAAACATACTGAGACTCAGCAAAGCGAAATGAAAAGAAATAATAATAATAATAATAATAATAATAATAATAATAATAACAATAATAATAATAATAATAATAATAATAATAATAATAATAATAATGATAATAATAATAATATAATGATGATGATGATGATAATGAAGATGATAATAATCGCAGCCATGTTGTATTTTTTTTTAATCATTAATTTTTTAAGCTATAAAAAGGAAATAACCAAAAAATAGAATAGCAGGAAAGAATATTTTGTATTTCACAAGAATTAAACATTCTCATTGTCTAAGAGTTGGATAAAAAGAAAGATGGTATAATATATAGGCAACCATGAGGAAGAGAAAGAGATGCCACATTCCATCTTAAGTACAACATAGAACGGAAGTTGTTAATTCCTACGGTTTGTTTACCTGTTTGTCTGTCATTGTTTCATCTGTTATCCTATTATTTCCAGTCAAAACTATAATGATAGCCATTTTGGCAGCTGAAGGTGGGGGCGTATATATTTGATGTTATTGTTAACTGTGAACCTTTTGTATCATGTGTTTTTGTGGTTCTAATTTGTCCTTCATTGAAATTCTTATTGCTGCAGAGTTAAACTTATTTAAGGATACTTGGTTAACGGTGGTTTTGTTAAATATATTTCCCCGTATACTGATAATGCATGGTTGTCTTTTCCTTAGGATTCTAATTCTAGTAAGGGCTGTTTAGGGGTTTCTAGTTCATGGAGCTTTGTTGCATATATATATATATATATATATATATATATATATATATATACCACTAAATCGCTAAAGTTTTTTTTTATTCTCTCTCTATTTATTTCCTCATATTCCTTTCTGTTGAAGAGCGTAGGCTCGAAACGTAAAAGACTTTCTCACTTTCCCAAGTGTCAAACTAATACACCTGCTTGTTGTTCATACACCTGTCTTCATTTTTATTTTTCTGTAAATTTGGCATCAGTAATGTCACATCTCATTTGTACAACTGAGTGAACTGGAGCAAAGTGAAATAAAATGTCTTGCTCAACAATACACAGCCCAGTTCAAGAACTGAACTCACTACCTCATGATTGTCATCCCAATGCTCTAATCGCTGAGCCTCAAATTGTTTCGAATTTACTATGCATTACCTCATGGTTTCAAACTGTCAATGAGGTGATTGTTTGGCTGGTTTGAACATAGAACTGGTAGAATATTTGGGCTGGAAATCGCCAATTTAAATACTAAAGGATTAAAAAAAAAAAAAAAGATGGGAGGCTAGCGGTTGGAATGCTTCTTATGATCATTGATCTGCTCGATTAGGACTGATTTGCTGTCAAACAACAAAACCTTTCAGATTATTTTTGACCTTGAGAAAAAGATAATGTAGCATGGTGTAAACTGCTCAGTACACTTTGTAATTCCTAACAGCCTGATAGTAATGTAGATAAAGCTTCAGGTAGGTAATGATGGTAATATGTACACATACATGTACCTGGGGTGTTTCACTGGTGCTTGGTGGAGAAACTGCAGTAAAAGCAACACAGTTGTTGTAAAGACTGACATTAAAAAGAAAAACTGGTTCTCTGAAGCCACAGGACTAGTCATTAGTTTAATAATCTCTTTTGCTTTGACCAAATCTTCACATAAAAAAAAAATGTAAGGTAAAGTTTCCTTCCTGAGTGATGCCAACTCATAGGGCCAGCTTCCCGATGCATATATATCCCCCACCTGGAGAGGATGCTGGCCCATCACAGGATTACTCATTTTTGCGAGCTGAGTGGAGTGGAGCAACGTGAAATAAAGTGTTTTGCTCAAGAACACAACGCATCGCTTGGTCCAGGAATTGAAACCACAATCTTATGATAATGAGTCTAACTTCCTAACCACTAAGCCACACACTTCCACTAAATTCTTCATATGGAGTGTAGTAACTTACTTTGGTGGCACTGATCTTACTATGGCTCTGCTGTCGCATGTCACAGTGATCTCAATGTAGCAAAGATGGGTCTAGATGCGGATATGCTAAGGTTCTTGTTTAAAGAAGTTTTAAATCAGGCTAAAATAATTTTTGTTCATAACGTTGATGGAGGGGAAATACATATTTTTTTTGTAATATGTAAAACAAAAAAAGAAATAAGGAAAGAAAAACCTCTTTTCCTGTTCCTTTTAAAGGTAGATGTTAGAGAGATAACACGTGTAATTATGGATGAGAAACTTATCAAGTTTAAACAGAACGCACCATATGTACGAGTGTGTGTAGAGATTTAGTAATTTACAACTTCATTACAATAGCATGCGTGAGTGTGTGTGTGTGTGTGTGAATTTTATAATGAATGAAAGTAAAAATACTCAATATGTACACATATGAGGAGGAGTATATATGAGTGTGTACATACGTATGTGGATGTATAAATATATACATATACATACATATACACACACACACACACACACATATATATATATATACATACACACACTCACACACATACATATGTACACTTATACATAAATATGTATATATATATATATATATATATATATATATATA
>NC_068988.1:57478690-57482171 GCF_001194135.2 Octopus bimaculoides
TATATATATATATATATATATATATACATATATGCATACATATACACGTACACACATAATGTGCATGTAGAACCTATTAGTTAAGGGAAAATATAACTTCCTTTACGGCAATCTTATTTTAAGATATCTAGATCGTACGGCTGTTTGTTTTTAAGGGATATTTCAATGATATAATTGCTGTATGTATTTTTATATCTTACAGCAGGCAGAAAGTTATTAAAAGCACTGCATGATGGGTAAATATTACCTGACTCATATATTTTGATATTATATTCTTCATTCCTCTCCCTGCCTCCTAAAAGTACATTATAACTGAGGTCTGTCATTGGAAAGTTAAGCTAAACCCTACCTTTACCTTACCACCAATAATTAATATTTTCTCAGTATCTGAGGGAAATTTGACTGCTATTTCTAGCAAGTCAAATGACTACATAGAAATTCTTTTGTTGGCTTGATGTGTAATATTTTGTTTTATAGTTGAAATACCTGGTGAAAGCAGCATAATGGTTTTTTTATACTGATGGTAAGCCCCCAGCAAACAAAGTTAGCAATAAAGGTTCAATTCCATGTTCAGCAATTCTTTTAATCTCACTTTTAGTAACTGTTGCTCTATCCTGAGAATAACTCTACTGAATAAAGGAGCCATTACATGGTAGTTCACTTTGCTAGAAATAGCAGTCAAATTTACCCCAACCACAGCCTAACATTTTTTCAAAACAAAAGAAGAAAAAAGGATTCATTGAATTATTTAGTCTTAGATGAGTTGGTCAGATTTGGAGTGCCTTTGCTCAATCAAAATTTGCTCAATCAAAATTTGCTCAATCAAAATTTGCTCAATCAAAATTTGCTCAATCAAAATAGTAAAAACAAGAATCCCAGACACAACATGAAAAGGAACCTTTAATGGTGTCCCAATGATCCTTTGAGGATAAGACATTTTCATCCCTAAATAACCTGACATTTAGAATACTGTAGATGGGGTTTTTTTGCTTCATAGATGACACATAGGGAAATTTTAGCAGGGAACACTTAATATCATGGGAGCAGGGATCATTTCAAGTAGGCTGGTACATATAAATTCTAAAATGTCAGAATACCCATAGAAAATAGTAATGAGGGGTTGATAAGAATGGGAACTGAACTTTACTGAGATCTAAACCCCAGAACTTTTGTGAGATGACAAATATTCAGGACACTTTTATATTAATTACACTTTTAGGACTAATTAGATATCTAAGGTTAAAGAGATGTTCCACCCTTTATTTATTTATTTATTTATTTATTGGTATGAGAAGCTTGCTTTGCAATCATGTGATTTTGGGTTCAGTCCCAGTGTGTGGCACCTTGGGCAAGTGTCTTCTACTACAGTCCTGAGCAAACCAATGCCTTGTGAGTGAATTTGGTGGGTGGAAACTGTATGGAAGCATATTGTATATATGCTTGTGTGTGTGTGTGTGTGTGTGTGTGTGTGTGTGTGTGTGCGTGAGTGTGTGTATCTTTTTGGCAGTGTTTGTTCTCACCACTACCAGTGTTGATGTGTTTACATCCCTGTAACTTAGTGGTTTAGCAAAAAAGACTGATAGAATAAGTACCCAACTTTTAAAAATAAGTGCTGGGGTTGATTTGTTCAACTAAACCTTTCAATGCAGTGCTCCAGCATGGTCAAAATCCAATGACTGAAACAAGTAAAAAGATAAAAAGGTAAAACATACATGAATGGTTTAGACAGAACAGGAAGGGACATGCCCATAACTTTCTCAGGAACTCGGAGTCTAGGAAGAGGCAAAGGTGGAGTTGTCCTCAAACCAGTAGCCAGACCAAAATACCATCAACCTATTGGGTACTACTAAAAGGTAGCCAAGGGCCAGGTGATAATAGCATTAAACTGGATGACGGATTAAATCTACTGGTCAAGACCAGGAAGAGTTGAAGAACAGGCATGGTTTATCTGGTTGGATTACACAGTTTCCATGTTTAAAATTTTGCTCACAAGGCTTTGGTCAATCCAAGGTTATTGTAGACAACGCAAAACACTCACCCCATGGTGCCATGCAATGAGATCAAACATGAGTGTACATTGTATCTTAACAACAACCATTGAAAAAATATTTGATATTTACATTGCTTGTTAGAAATACTAAAGATTAGCTGTTCTAATTTACAGAACCCTGGCAACAACGCCAATTCCCCACTACCTCTCACTTTTCCTCATACTCAAAGAGCAAGGGTTTGAGATACCTAATTCTTTATTTGTCATGGCAACTGAACTTATTAAACCCTGTTATGAACTAAATGCTTCAGACACAGACCATAACCTGATAAGTAAAGATAAGATTGTTTAAGTAACCAGAATATACTAAACTTTATCTTCTCAAGTTCTCCATCCAACTCCTATATCAAAACTAGAAACCCATGACACAACAGTCATTGGTGCAGTCACAAAGCTTGAATCACTTTAACCACACAGCCAGCACCTACATACACCAACATTTCAATGAGAAAGGCCTTTAGTTGCTTCAAATCCCTCTTCAGATCACACTTTGACTGCCACATGAAAAGTATACATTAGATAATGTGTTCTGGAGTATATTATTCATTAAAATAAGATAGGATGGTCACGGAATGACTGTCATTGATTATGGGTCTGCTTAATCAAGGATGATTTGAGGACTAAATAACAATAAATAATTTTTCTTTGAATCAAAGCGGGAGGTCTTTATGTAATCATTTGACGTAGTAAAAATAATTGTCTTGTATTTCTTCTGAGCCCTAACAACTCTGCCAATTCAGTGTCCTTTAAGATGACAATACATATAAATCAAAGATAACAATTTAAATATAACAAAGGTTTATACTTCATCATGGTTTCTTAGAAATTTCTTTTCAAGATTCCAAAAAAACCCCAGTTATTTTGAGCTTAATAATCTTAAATAATCAACTGAGAAGATGATATTAGGGAGATAATTTCTTTGATGACCTGACTACCATAATTATGCAAGCACCCCTGCGGCTATAACGAACATGGTATATAAAATAATTTTAAAAAATGGGAAATAAATTGGCTTACTGAGGGAAAGAGGAATAGTCCTATTTTTAAGAGATGAGGAATTCTGTACATTATTTACATTATTTATATTATTTACCTTCGACGGATATTTGTCCTCATCTTGTTTGTTGTTAATACAACGTTTCGGCTGATATACCTGAAGAAGGCTGGAGGGTATATCAGCCGAAACGTTGTGTTAACAACAAACAAGAGGAGGACAAATATCTGTTGAATGTAAATAATGTAAATAATGAAAGAGGAACAGTCACAGCAAAACCAATTTATTCCTTTCTTTAAACCATTTATACATACAAATGGCCATCACTAGCGTCTTCAGATTCTTACTGTTTACTATATAAAACAATAGATACTACATGTTAACTTTTCTTTTTCTTGTCTTTATGTTGTTTTTTTTCTTTCCTTTTAATTATTATT
>NC_068988.1:57482976-57498033 GCF_001194135.2 Octopus bimaculoides
ATATATATATATATATATATATATATATATATATATATATATACACACACAGACACACACACATGTTTGTTGACTGAAATCAACACTTAGCAACTACTATGAGTTTCCTTGCAATTCTTCAGGTCACCAGTGTTGATTTCAGCCAACTAAATTAGATTAATACTCTACTTTATGGTATTGAGTACTTTTGTTCATCATCATGACTACTAACACATAACATTATATATATATATATATATATATATACACATATATATATATCATGTGTGGGTCTATATATGTACATATAAGCAAAGTGGCAGTGAGTTATGAGCTGCAAGGATAGGATCGTAAGGAACTGCAGTGATACTGAGGGAGTTGAAAATTGAAAATTGGTGAATGGTTGGATGGATGGAACGATGGTTGTGTGAATGGCAGGGAGCAGGAATTAAGCCAATGTTAGTAGCGATAGAAAGACATACTGAGTCTTTGTAAGAGTAATTCAGAACTTTTCTTCGGTTATTGAAGTCTGCTGCCACTGCATTAATCTGCATACGATGTAAATGTCTCATTCTCTGGGTTTTCTGAACTCTGGCATCCTGCAGACAAATCAAATCTTTTACATCGTATTTACATGATATATGTGTAGATTTAGAAGGAAAGTTGACAGTAACTTCAGAGTTTCACCTATCAGACAGCCCAACCAAAGCCAATGACCATCAAAACTTCGAAGTCACTGTCAACACATTCCATGTGTGTGTTTATAAATATATTTTATATTTAAGTGGGTTTTTTTTCATTCTTTTGTTTTTTTACTCGTTTCAGTCATTTGACTGTGGCCATGCTAGAGCACTGCCTTGAACGGTTTTAGTCAAAGAAATCAACCCCAGGACTTTTTTTTTAAGCCTAGCACTTATTCTATCAGTCTCTTTTGCCAAACCATTAAGTTACAGGAACATAAACACACCAACATCGGTTGTCAAATGATGATAAGGGGACAAATACAGACACAAAGACACACACACAAACATATATATATATATATGACAGGATTCTTTCAGTTTCTGTCTACCAAACCCACTCACAAAACTTTGGTCAGCCCAAGGCTATAGTAGAAGACACTTGCCCAAGGTGTCAAGTAGTGGGACTGAACTCTGAACCAGGTGGTTGGGAAGTAAGCTTCTTACTACATAGCTATGCCTGTGTCTATATATGAATATATTTAGAAGGAAAGTTGACAGTAACTGTCAGACAGTTTGACAAAGCCAATGAACAACAAAACTTCAAAGTTACTGTCAACCTTTCCCTTGTGTGTGTATATAAATATGTATTATATTTAAATATTATATATAAATAATACTTAAATGAAGCTGAAACTTCACTAACTCTCTATTATACACACACATTCATACACATGTATATATATGCGTGTGTATGTTTTATATATATAAGTGTATTCGTGTGTATGTTTGTATCTGACAGTGCATACTGTGTATAGCCATGTCTGAACATATGTATGCATCTGTGTGTGTGTGTGTGTGTGTGTGTGTGTGTGTGCGTGCGTGCATGTGTGTGTGTGTCAGAGTGTATGTGTAAGTAAGTCATTCATTTAATATACACCAAGGTTTCTTTCATTCATTGTATATCAGCAATTCTTTGAAGATATCAAAGGACAGAAACATATGTGGGTGCTCCAGCAATGTGACATGCAACAATTTTGGGGCCAATTTTTATCAAGGGATATGGGAGGAGATTAATTTACAAGGATTATCTTTTAGTTAAGTCAGTATATAGTTGTCTCTTTAGATATCTTTATTGTTGTCAGCAGATGCATAAAGAAACATCATATATGAAATATATATATATGCTAAACAGTATGATAATTATATTATTATAGCCTATATATTCTCTTTAAAATTGACTGTGGTACCTGTATCAAGTTTTTATTTTAATTGCATAAGGCTAGTTGCACACACAACACACACACACACACATTGTAGAATATGAAGCATATTTGATTATCATTTTTTAAAAATTCTATACAGATTTTTTGTCCAAGAGAAGGTTACATTAGAGAGGAAAATGTTTAAAGCTATGTTTAGGGACTATGTAAGAGGGCTATGGTGGCTTTGTATTATTGTAAAACTTAAATAAACATGACAGAGTAACATTGTCGTAAAAGCAAAGCAAAAAAAAAAAAAATTGTAGGGATTACTACAGTGCCAAAATCATATCTTTTTTTATTATAGTTATGAAACTGAGTTACTCATAAATATCACAAGCTTTTCAATGCACATAATGTTAAGGCTAGCAATCCTTGCCAAGATAATATCACTTCTAAGAATCGATTATGATCAAACTAGCTTCAAAAACATCAGTTTTCAATGGAATGAAATAAACCATCTCAATAGAGAAACAACTACCCAAATTCAGTCAAGGAAGCTCCACTGATCTAGGTTTACCTTAACAACTAATAAGTGATCTCTCAAGGTAATGTACTTTAACATGCTGAATGTAGCTGTAATCATGTAACCCATTCTCATGACTCTCATCCACCCTTCAGTTAATTCAATGGAGGCTATCACCTCTCTCTCCACTAACGCCTTCAATTCCATGTGGAACTTGAAGAAATTGATGAAGAACTGGGCTGAAGAGGAAAAGTGCCTGTCCTCATTCCTTTTCAATCTTGCACACTATATGATATCCTTCAGCATTAACCACTAGAAGAATCAATCTACCTTTCCAACCAAAGAAAGTGTACAGCCATTCTCAAGAAGAACTAAGCTGAGAGCTAAATCTGTCCGACACACAAGAACAGCTGTTTCATGAGACAACAATGCTTGGACATGCATGCAACAAGGTTTTGTTTGTTTGCATGCTTCTGGGACAAACCTACATGACAGTATTATCATGCTTGATAATCATATAAACATTATGAGTGGGATCAAACATAAAACTACACGTTATGTGTGTGTATATAATTATATACAAATAATATATAAATATATATGTAGATGTATGTGTATGTGTACATGTATATGTATGTGTATATAAGTTTATATATATATATATATACATATATACACATATGGAGACAGTGAAATGTGCATATAAATATATATGTGGGGGGGGGATGTGACAAAATAATCTGAACGCTAAAGGGTTAAACTAAAGAATTACACAACACTTCATAATGAAGTACATGGCTATTCAACTTTTACAAGAGGGTTGACAGTGACTTCGAAGTTTTAGCCTGCTAGTCTTTCATTATACTATACAGGATGAACACTTCGAAGTCACTGCCACCTCTCTTCTTGTAACAGTTGAATAACCATGTACTAAGAAGTGTTGAATAATTCTTTAGTTTAACCCTCTCGTTACTGTATTTATTTTGAGTTGCTCTGTGTTTATTTCACTTAATTTTAAATATAACAAAGAATTTAGTAAAATAACTTAATTATCATTAAGCTAGTGTTAGAAACATAAATTGTGACTAAGGTCTGGTAGAAGATCTTAATTCAAAACTTATGAAAACAAGACATTTGTACTACAGAACCAGAAGCGGTTTCAGTCAGGTTGGTATCAAAAGTGTTAATGCTAAATTTCTTATATACATAACTTCACAAAAAAAGAATATATATATATATAAGTAGGTATATATTTACAAAAAGATTAACAGCTCCAAAAACAACACTTGCTTCCTAAAATTGACACAGTTTAATGCTTAACGATAGGGTTACCACTGCAATCTGTCAAGAGATCCATAGGGAGCAACTGAATATATAAGTGGTGCACCCTGAGCATTTCCTAAGGAAATGACAGTCTGGGTACCACCTGCCTCTCCTATGACAGCAATGCTGTTTATACAATGGCCAACTAGTTTAGCAATAGTATGGTCATGGCACAAGCATGGGTGCGTGGTTAAGAAGTTTGCTTCCCAACCACATGGTTCCAGGTTCAGTCCCACTGTGTGGCACACTGGGTAAGTGTCTTCTGCTATAGCCTTGGGCCAACCAAAGCCTTGTGAGTGGATTTGGTAAGCAGAAACTGAAAGAAGCCCATTGTATGTATGTATGTGTATATGTATATGTATATATATATATATATATATATATATATATATATATATATATATATATATATATATATATATATACACACACATGTGTGTGTGTGAGTGTCTTTGTTTGCCCTCTGCTACCACTTAAAAACCAGTGTTGGTATGTTTACATCCCCATAACTTAATGGTTTAGCAACAGAGATCAATAAAATAAGTATCAGGCTTAAAAAACAAGGAAGTACTGGGGTCAATTCATTTGACTAAAAATCTTTCAAGGTGGTGTCACAGTCTAATGACTGAAACAAGTAAAAGATAAAAGATAAAAGATATGTTTATAGGGTGTATACAAATATTTTATAAATGCAGCCGGTATTTCATCATCAGTACTGTGAGCTACCTTAACAGTTGTGTAAAGGAACATGTCCATACATACACCTCATTAGGGGGTCATTCTCTATGTAGGATGACATGGTTTCCGTCTGAGTTACCAGATGGAAGATTAGAAATTTAACAATTACTGACTGCCATTTTTATTTAACATTTAAAGCAAACCATAAACAAGAGACAAGAATTGCACAATGATATATTAATTTAATATTATCATTGTTTCTCTACCCTTCCCCCATACCTGTGTTGTTCAGAACTATAATCAATATCCTCTTTTTTTTTTTTTTTTGTATATATTTTACAGACTGAAGGTTGAATATAAAATGTTTTTTAGTTTGTTTCTACTTTGGTTTGCTTTTCTTTGTTTGTCTCCGATTCTTTAGTTCCAACTGTTTCAGTTGATTTGATCTTTTATATTTTCTGTTTTGCAATGTTAGTATGGGTTAGAGTGGTGGTGCTGGTGGTGGTGGGAGAAGAAATATCTAAGGCAGCATTTTATGGTGTGATGCCCTTCCTATTGCCATACCTTATCTGCTTTTCATGTAAGGGATTAAAGGGATTTTATTTTACTGGTCTCTAAAAGTAGAGGGTGACCAATTATGCACAGGCAAAATAAACATCATTATCATCATCACGGTTTCATTCAGGCAATCACACACACACACACACACACACACTCACACATAGAGTAGAGGCTTGTGGCTTAGTGATTAGGGTGTTAGACTTATGATCATAAGATTGTGGTTTCAATTCCTGGGCTGGGCAACGCATTGTATTCTTGAGCAAAACACTTCATTTCATGTTGCTTCAGTCCACTCAGGTGGCAAAAATGAGTAATCCTGTGATGGACTGGGGTGCCATTTGGGTGGGGAATACATACATCATAGAAACCATGTGGGGGGGTGGGGTCGTGGGTTCGGCTTATGAGTCAGCATGACTCGAGAAGGTAACTTTACCCTTACCTTTACAACACACACACACACACACACACACAGAAAAGGAAGCAATTAAGATAACACTACTTAATTAACTTATGTAATATGATCTGGTGTGATGAGAAAATGCCAAACCAGAATGAGTGAAGCTACCAAAGAAAGGTGATGTGATCTTAGTGAATGTTCGAATGAGATAGAATCCCTCAACTTGTAAGTGACCAACAAGCTGCTTTCAGTGATTATGTTAAATAGGATGAAAAACAAAACGACTACTGACAAAATTTTCAGAGACCAACAATTTAGAGGTCATGAAAAGGGATAATGTACTGATGCCATATTTGCTTTGCAATGCATAACTCAAAACTTCTTAGAAGATAAATCAGTACGAGTTGCAGCAGCCATTAACTTTGTAGATTTCCAGGAGGCTTCTGACAATATAGACAAAAATACTATGTAGAAAAAAAAAAAAAAACATTATAGGTGCAGGTATGGCTATGTGGTAAGAAGCTAGCTTCCCAACCACATGATTAAAGGTTCAGTCCCACTGGGTGATATCTTGGGCAAGTGTTTTCTGCTATAGCCTCACACCAACCAAAGCCTTGTAAGCAGATTGTCCAATGACAGAAACAATTAAAAGACCAAAGATAAAGTGAAACTTTGGAAACTAAGAAACATCAATATAAAAACTAGAATTTCACTCGACATTCAGCTGTGTGTCTGTTCTTCTATATTGGAGTGAAATATGGCAATTCTACAAATGTGATGAGAAAAGCCTGAATATGGAAGGTGCCTGCACAGCATCCTGATCAACAACAACTACTATGTTACATGTTGTTTAACCCTGGGCCAGACCTGAATAAACAGACCTATGAACAAAGGCATTTGAGCCATGATCATTTCATCCTTGTCTGTTCATTCTGTGTTAAGGAACCTAGGGCTATTTTGTTTAATATGTCCTTCTGTAAATTGGTGGGACATTATATGAAGGAGATTTGATTACTATTTCTAACAAACCAAAACAGCTACATAGAAAGATCTCAGTATTTTCAACAGATGTATACATTGAAATTCAAAACTGAGAAACATAAGCAAACCGATCATCCCCAACCCTGGACACACACACACACACACACACACACACACACACACATAAATGAAAAAAAAAAAGAGAAAAAAAATGAATCATAAATACTGAAGAAATCTGTTTCCCATACCCCAGTAACAAAATCCTTTTGGCCTGGAGCCAAACCATTTTTTCCTGGAATAAGATCTATCTAAGAAAGAAAAGAAGAAAAATCAACACACCAAGTTTTGATGAGAGTATTAAAGGGGTTCTTTTCTTTTGTGGGTGGGGAGTGGGGTTAATAATTTAGTAAAACAAGGAAAGGGTAGTATCCATGACCTCATTTCTGGGTCACCCAGACCCTTGGGAGGATGGGAACACATCTTCAGACTGGAGACCTAAACCAGAAAATTGAATAAAGTGGACTCTCACTGAAGGCACCAAAAACACCAGGTGATAGTGTTCCAATAACAGGAAATGGTCTGACAGGTTTCCATATAGTTTCCAACAAAGCATTAGTCTAGTGGTTCATGTAAGGAATGTCCTTCTGGAGTACGAGGCTGTAAGGATTGCAAAAGAGGCAGACAAAGTGTTAATTATCATCATCATCATCGTTTAACGTCCACTTTTCACGCTGGCATGGGTTGGACGGTTTGAGTGGGGACTAGTGAGCCAGATGGCTGCACCAGGCTCCAATCTGATCTGGCAGAGTTTCTACAGCTGGATGCCCTTCCTAACGCCATGTTATGTTTTATAATAATCCTTTCTACTATAGGCACAAAGCTTGAAATTTTGAGGGAAGGGACTAGTCACTTACATTGAACCCAGTGCTCAACTGGTACTTTATTTCATCGATCCTGAAAGGATGAAAGGCAAAGTTGACCTCAACAAAACTTGAACTCAGAATGTAAAGATGGACAAAATGCCAGAAAGCATTTTGCCTGGCATGCTAACAATTCTGCTGGCTCATCACCTTAATATATTTGATAACATTAAGATGGTGGCTATGGCATATGGGATTGGTAGGAGGGCTGGCCTGTTAGACATGTGTCTCATAGGCCCACTGGTGTTTGGACATACCCTAATGTCATGCAAATCAGTCTCCCTGCCAAATGGTTAAATAGACCCAACATCTCAGGGGTAAGCTCAGGAAAGTAGGAAATTCACTGATTAATTTGTAAATTAACTAGTTGAAGGCAACGAGGAACCACTGCTGTAGCTTTCTCAAGGAACACCATGAAGCTTCAGAATTTAGCAAAATGAACCATGATCACCAATGCCTGTGTAAAACATGTATGACACAGAGAGACAGACAGATAGAGATGCTCTTAGATTGTCCAATGCCATGATGAAGAAAGAAAGATTATAATGATGAAAACACTATTTTGTTTTCTCATTTAATAAAAAGGAAACAAGGAACAAAAACAATATCCACTGTTTTTTTTTTTTTTGTGTAGGATGGCCTCTCGGTATTTGCTGGTAGGAAAACCACTGCATTAGTTGACCCAAAGACACTTGTCCAAGGTGCTGCACAGTGGGATTGAACCTGAAGCCACATAGTTGGGTGGTGTACTTCTTAACCACACAGCCATGCCTGTGTCTTAGAAGGGAGAGAAAGATCAACCCAGCCAGTTTAATTTTGCATTAATAAGCAAAGTCCTGGAGATATCAATACTATGTTCCCTGATCTAATTTCACCTGCCCCACCTATAGAACTGGAACCTGAGCTGCACAGTATGTTTAGAGTGGCCCTACCCACTTTTAGCTCTGGCATCCTTCATTTCCAAACTATACTGACATCTTCACTTTAGGAAGCATGCTTGGAGGACAATGAAGGGAAGGATGTCTAGCAGACATGTGCATTGATGTACATGTGGTATATGTTTCTGTGTATGTGTGTGTGAAAGAGATAGGAAAAAGGGAGGGGTGTCTATATTTCTGTAGTTGTTGGGTATGTTGCTCCTATATATATATTGTTGTGTCTGTGCATCTAATTAGCATCAGTTACTCTCAGCAGGATTCGTTCAATGACAAGAGTTAAAGGAAAGGGAAACAGTATGCAATACATAACAGTGGAGTGGTGGTGCCTTATACAGGAGAGTACAGCATGGCTCAGTGGTTAGAGCTTTGAGCTCACAATCATGAAGTAGTGCATTCGATTCCCAGACCAGGCTGTGTGTTGTGTTCTTGAGCAAGACACTTTATTCCACATTGCTCCAGTTCACTAAGCTGTAGAAATGAGTTGTGACATTACTGGTGCCATGCTGTATTGGCCCCTTTGCCTTTCCCTTGGATAACATCAGTGGTGTGCAGAGGGGAGGCTAGTATGCATGGGCAACTGCTGGTCTTCCATAAACAACCTTGCCCAGACTTGAACCTTGGAGAGGAATCCCATGGTCATTCATGACTGAAGGGGTCTTTATTCTAGAGCATTATAATATGGGAGCTGTTTGTTCTGTAATATAGAGTAATGTGGTGTGTTATAAAACCTCGAGTTGTTTGTTGTATAATGTTTCATAATGCTGCAATATGGAGTGGAGTGTTATATATAGTAGAACTGGATATTATATAATGTTGAGTAGAGCAATATAAAGTGGAATGGAGTGTTATAATGTGGTATGATGTGCAATGATACAATACGAAGGAGTGTATTATATAATGCAGATCAGTGTGGTTAGAGTTATATCAAGTGAACTGGAGTGTTATAATGTTGAGTGATATGTTATTTAATGTGGGTTAATGGGATATAGTTAGTTTACAGATTTTGTTGAGATGGCTTTCTTTACCAACCCCTTGCTCGCTTTCTCACCCCCTTAAAAAATTTTTTTTTTTTTTTTTCAAATTTGCAGAAAAATGTCCCCAAAACAAATACTAATTTTCTTTTAGTTAAACAACTACAATCACACCCCATTCCAAAATGTCAAACTATTTCACAGGGGACATGATATTATTATCATCAAAAGTCTACGGAGAATGGTTATTTAGAAGAAAACAATGCATTGTTTCAATATTTAAGTATATATTTCCATATTCTTGCTAAATATTTACAGATTCTGAGATGGAGACCTATTTCCCTAGATAGTATTTATGGCTTTCTTAACAACTGTTAATTTTTGCAAATTGCTGAAATGGTAAAGCTACTGTTAGCAGAAATGAATATCTGATAAAAACAATATTTATGTGTTTCCAGCAAATTGTAAGCTGAAGCAACATAACCAATTGTAACTTCAGACAGATCACAAATGTTAAGCAATGCCATAACTGGCCTGGTATTTAAAGAGATAGTAATTTTCAGAAATTCATTTGTGTAATAATTAATTGGCTGGTTTGGCACTGTCCTTGTGGTATTTAAAGAGTAAAGCTACTCAACTTTGAAGGGTTAGTTCTGACCCCAATAAGGTCTCGTTTAGAGAGGCCCTGTCACCAAATTTATCTTTTACTTGCTTTAGTCATTGGACAGCAGCCATGTTAGAGGACCACCTTGGAGGGTCTTAGTCAAATGAATTGACCCCAGTACATAATCTTTTATCTAGGTTTGGTACTTACTCTATTGGTTTCTTATGCTAAACTGTTAAGTAACAGGGATGTAAACAAACTGATACCAGTTGTCAAGTGTGGTGGTGACACACACATAGACATTGGGTCTACAGTTTAAATTGGAATGGGTACCTATGCATATATGTATCTGTTTATGTGTATGTATGTATGTATGTATGTATGTATGTATGTATGTATGTATAGAGATAGATAAATAGCTTGATAGATAGATAGATGTTTGTGTGTGTGTATACATACAGTATACAGCCAATAGATAACTATAAGTTGCTTCAATGTTCTGTAAGCTCAACACTGTGTACCCAGCCAATCCTGGTGCCCTACATGATATACCTAGATTCTAATGAATCCTGCAACTCATCTACACACACACACACACACACACACACACACACACACACACACACACACACAAACAAACATACCAACACACCAGTCTTTTTTCAGTTTTGGTCTACCAAATCCATTGATGAAATTTTGGTTGGTCCAGTGCTATACTAAAAGACACTTGCTCAAAGTGCCACACAGTGGGACTGAACACAGAACTATGTGATTGAGAAAAAAAACTTCTTCCCACACAACCATATCTGTGCCTATAATAGCCACACCAGTGCCTACATTTACTAATGCCTACATTTACTAATAATATTATCATTATTATTAGTGTTCAGGTCACTGCTTGGAATTGGACTCGGAATCTTGGGGTTAGTAGCCCACGGGCATATGGCGTAGTGGTTAAGAGCGCTGGTTACTAACCCCAAGATTCCAAGTTCGATTCCAAGCAGTGACCTGAACACTAATAATAGTAATAATAATAATAATAATAATAATAATAATAACATTGAAAAATACCTTAGGAATGAGAACCCAGGTTCGAAATTTCCCCAAGACACCTGAAGAAGGCTGGCGGGTATATCAGCTGAAACGTTGTGTTAACAACAAACAAGATGAGGACAAATATCCATCAAATGTAAATAATATAAATAATGTACAAAATTCCTCATCTCTTAAATACAGAATGGAAGCAGTAACTACTCACCTAACAGAGTGGATACTACGGAAGCAACAACAGTCATAGTAGAATTAGTAGTTGTTTGTTTAGAACCAGGTCACCAATGATTAGGTACACCTATGGTCAAAGGTATTTAGGTTATGACTGATGCCCAACCCTGTTTTTTTTTTTCCTGGGCATAATGTATCTTGAAGTCATTACCCTTTCTTTATGCAAGATGGTTAAATGTAATTTCATAATGATTTAGCTACTATTTTTAACAGGTTGAACAACCAGGTGCAGGCTTCCTCAATCAGCTTCATAAAGGTGAGATATTGTAAAGAATTCCAAGTACTAAAATAATGCAGAAGGGTAAGCAACTAGACAGAGCCTAAAGACCTGAAGAAATTTCCCATTTTCTGAGAACCAAGAAACTTAATATGAAAGAGGAAGAAGAAACCATCTATTCTTAGCTTTATATTCTGATACTAACTTTAACCAAAATGATATTATCTCTATAATAAACAGAATGTTATCTTTACCATTACTAGAACTTACCTCCACCAAAATATTATCTTCACCATATGCTTTATTCCTAATGTTACATTATTCTCATTAGTAATCCTTTCCCCCCTTTTTTTTACCTCTTCATCTCCAACATCTGCTTTTCTTATTTATTGTAACATGGGTTGACAAGGTATGCAAATTCAAGCATTTGCGTCAATTGTTACGATAATGTAGTAGTTATCTTTAGAACCCACAAAAAAAATATACACGTCTACTGCTCTGCTACAATGGGATGCTGAAAATCTCTGGCTTTAAGGGTATCACGAAAGGCCTGGTTGGAAGCCCAACTTTCTAAGTTCCTTTACAGGGCTTAGAAAAACTGAAGGACTACTGCAATAAGTGTGTGAATCTGAGAGGGGAATATGTTGAATAAAATCATAATTAACTGATCCTCCTGTATTTTCTTTTACTCAAAGCTAAGATCTTTTCAGCACCTCTTCATATATAGTGATAGTCATTCTAGCATTTCCTTTCACATGAAAAATTGCTAGTTCAGTTAGGCACAGTAATGCATTGCTTCTCATAGCACGATGTAAAAGGTTTCAGGAATTAAAACATGGAAGTGTCGATATTGCTGTCATCATCATCATCGTTTAACGTCTGCTTTCCATGCTGGCATGGGTTGGGTGGTTTGACTGAGGACTAGTGAGCCAGAGGGTGCACCAGGCTCAATCTGATCTGGCAAAGTTTCTACAGCTGGATGCCCTTCCTAACACCAACCACTCTGTGAGTGTAGTGGGTGCTTTTACGTGCTACCTGCATGGGAGCCAGTCCGGCAGCACTGGCAACGACCACACTCGAATGTTGTTTTTCACATGCCGTGTTTAATAAAAATTGTGAAGGTACGTGGTCTAGTGCTTATGATGTTTCACTCATGATCATATGATTGTGATTTCAATTCCCAGGCCAGGTAATGTAATGTGTTCTTGAGCCAAACACTTCATTTTTATGCTGCTCCACTCCATTCAGCAGTAAATAAGTTTTGACATCCTATTCAAGGACGAGTGTTGCCATTTCAGTTATTAATTCTCCATGGAAACCAAGTTAAACTCTGGTCTTATGAATCTTAGGTTTCATGACAGGTCTAATTAAAATTAACTCATTAACTTTAAAGAATGTAGTTGTGTAAGGCCAGAACAACGTGAGAAAATACAAAGTAAACTACAAAAGGAAGAGAAATCAGAACCAAGTTGCAGTTTTACCTTGTATTTCTATATTTCGGGGTGAAGACCCCTTTTTCAGGATATTTGGAAAAAGCAGTGGTTGGAAAAGGTCATTGCTCAGATGTGTGGGGGGGGGGAGCTGGCATGCAACTAGTCTGCTTCATGTAGTTCCTTCCTGTTGTTCATGGCTGGTCTCATTTTGTTTATAAGGTGGGCTTCCATAATTATACTTCACCATGCTTCACCAAAACTAACCCTTTAACAATTAAACCAGCCATATCTGGCCAAAATACTCTGCTTGCTTTATGTCCAAACTTGCCAGATCCTGCCTCTCTCACCTACCCTAAAATGTTGTTCTAAAAATATACAATCATATCATCAAAATCTCAAAACTATGTGATTGTGCATGATTAATTCAAAACAATGTGAATAAATAAGCATTGCATTTGACAGAGTAATCTAATCACTAAAGGGTTACAAGGACTAAATACAAACTCTGTCTTCTCATTAAAAAAACAATTTTAAAGGAAGTGGACTGGATGAATTGTTAGAATGTCACAAAAATCACTTTGCAGTATTTCTTCTGATTCACTACAACCTGAGTTCAAATCCTGCTAAGGTCAATAGGCTTTTTATTTCTTTGAGATCAATAAAATAAAGTACTAGTTGAGCACTAGACAAGACAGTGCTGACTAACCCCAAACATTCAAAAATTGCTAGCCTTGTGCCTAAATTACAAGCAATTAATAATGAAGGTCACTAATATGTTTTGGTAGGCAGAAAACCACTGAAAATTTGAAAACCACTGGCATACAAGCTGCTGTTTAGCTCAAAGATGGAAAGCATTCTAATTGTGATCATCATATCCTTTTTGTATATCTAGGACATGTCTTTTTTTTTTAATGTTAAGCAGTGAGTTGAGGCAGATTTGACTGCTGTTTCTGGCAAGATGTGTGATCATAGAGTTTTCCTCATTAGCTTATTTTAACAGATGTTAATCAAGGGAGGTAAGCATTGCACACACTGTTTATATCCCACACTCCAAGACTGATGAGTTTGATGTGGCCAATAGCTAGTCTCAATGTCTGGAGGTCAATGTCTGCAGGAAGAATATAAACTGGGAGAGGGCCTGGTCTAAATGCTTGAAACAGAGTGAACACTCAAGGACTAGGTGATGGTGCTAAATTGAGTATTATTTTAGGTCTCTGGTTCAATAAAAACACTCAAGGACTCAGTTGTGATGCCGAACTAAGTAGCATTTTAGGATGACAACCTGATACTAAAGATATTCAAAGACAATGTGGTGAAGCTAAATTGGACAGAATGTTAGGCCTAATATCCAATAAAAGCAACCAAGGATCAGGTAAGTGTATCAGGCTTACAATCCAATACTAAAGGTATCCAAGGCTCAGACAGTGATGCTGAATGATACACCATGATCAACCTAAGCAAATTTCCTTCCAATCATGCCCTACCATCATAAATAAAGGACACGTTTAATAAAGTAGTCTAAGATACTACAGAAGAGTTTAGATGGTTGTACCTGGAATGTCTTTGATCTCTTTGATCAATGGTCTACTGAGTCAAGGTTGATCCGGTGCTAAACAACAACAACAACAACCTATGGCTAGGCACAGTTTGAATTCATCAGTTTTAAATCAAAAATCTAAAATCTTAATGACATCATGCCTTCTGTGTGACACCCAGTCATAGATATATAGACTCATACAAGACTCCCTACTGAACAAAATATTATAGGGTCAACTAATACCTACTCTCCAATGCTAGTCATATTCATTTTCAGCTAAGTGGACTGCTGTTTTATGAAATGAAGTGCCTTATTCAAGGACACATGTTGTCTGGTCCCAAAATCAAACCCACCACTTATAACCAAGAACTCAATACCTTAAGGCACCGTCACTGTATTTATATACATAATCATATATCTGGTTCTATGTATATGATATGAGAGAAAGATAAAGAAAAAAAATACAAGTATTCCCAGTTCTTACTATTTTAAAAAGACAGTAGTGATGTAGGCGTTTAAGAAATGTTAGTAGTTATGCAGTAAGCAGATCAGAATAAGAATAAGAACAGACCCATCACCAAATTATTTAGTGTCTTAAAAACAGAGCACTGATCCGGTTTACTTACCACCAAGGCCTGCAGCAGCATCTTAGTGCTGATGTATGCAATCATAAGACTGGCAGCTGCCAGCCTTAAGCTTGGCTGTATAACATGAGAGGGATTTTCTGCGCTGTGTCATGATAAAAGACATATTTATTATAATACAATATTTTAGCAAGTCTTCATCAAAGAGAGGTTTTGCGGTTGGTTTTATTTTGAAGAGATAATGG
>NC_068988.1:57498680-57499359 GCF_001194135.2 Octopus bimaculoides
TATATATATATATATATATATATATATATCTATAATTGTCTGTGTATGTGTAGAAATGAAGCCCAAAATGAAATGTATGAGTGAGATGTGGCCCCTATCCCACCTAAAAGGGCAGTATGACTCTGGTTAAGGAACTGATTCAGATTGTGATGACCCACAATGTAACTTATGCCAACATAGAAAGTGATCATAAAATGATGATGATTTGGACTTTGGGTATATGTCTATTAGTATATCCATTAAAGCACACTTACTGCTTGGGCTACCTGATGTCATTCGACAGTTACAGTATAATTGTCACTGGATCTACATCAGGAATTACACAGTCTTCATTTGGTTTATAATTGATGTAGGAAACAGAAAATGGATTTGGTAGCCAGACTCATCTGCAGATTATAACCCCAGAATTATTCTACTCTCTGTCAGTGTACCCACATACTACAAGAGAGTACAACAGGCCTGGAGGAACTCAGCATATGTAGAAGGATATCTTTTATAACAAACTCCTGAGGAAACACAGACTACACTGACTGATGCAACACAACTAGATGCACAATATCCTACCTGTAAGGGACAGCTGTAGGATGGGTTGAAACGATCATCACGTTGAATAAAGACTTTTACCAAATCTATTTTTAGCTTCCCTTATAAATTATACACACACACACACACACACACA
>NC_068988.1:57500217-57501013 GCF_001194135.2 Octopus bimaculoides
ATATATATATATATATATATACATACACATACATATATACATACATACTTATATATATCTATAATAGCTAAAATGTAAGTGTGTGTTTAGGAGTAGCAAACACATGCACATATACACATGCCGACATCTATATACATGATACACAAACTAATGAAGAAATCCATGTGTGGTCATTTGACCTGTTAGAAACAGCAGTAAAAATCTCCTTCAAACCATACCCTACCATCACCACAAAAATGAAAGATTACATTGTATAATGTGATTCTAGATAAAATGTATCTAAAAAAAAAAAAAACACAAAAGCTATGCTAAAATCCGTTCTGATCATAGATTTGTTTGATAAGAGTTGACCCGGACTAAGCAATAACAACCGCAACCAAATACCCAGCCTTCATAAATTACATGCATCTGGACACAACACAGACAGACAGAGCATGTGCACACACACACACACACGCACACATGTACATGAAAGGCAGACATACACACACATTGGAGATAGACGGACGGAAATCAAAATCAATAGTTACAAAGATAGAAATTAGCTTCATCTCTGGAAAGTGTCCCAGACATATCTTATACCATTCTGACATTAGCAATTACTTCTAGTCATCTAAATAGCTGGCCAAATTGTGAAAGACTATGTATGTGTGTATTTGTGAGAGATAGAAAGATAGTGAGAAAAAAAAAAAGAATTTGTCAGTAAGTAAAGGCCAAATTTAATAGTACATGTATACATACACACACACACACACACACACACACACACACACACACACACACACACACACACACA
>NC_068988.1:57501292-57504483 GCF_001194135.2 Octopus bimaculoides
ACACACACAAACAAACATTCATATACACATATATAGATACATATACTTACATGTACACACACACACACACACATATATATATATATATATATACATATGTATGTATACATAAATTTACACATAAGCATATACACACTAATATATATGCACAGACATACATGCATATGTTTATGTGACTATAAGTTTGGCTGAGTGGTTAAAAAGCTTGTTTTGCAACCGCCAGGCCCTGAGTTTGATATATAATATATTAATTAATGTACATTAACGAACATGTTTAAACAAAAATAGCATAAACCATATATGGAACCAGAAATCTAACATCTCAGAAACTTGATTTTTGAAGCAGGTTGAAAAATAACAGCAAACCCAAAATATATGAAAAGTGGATTAATTTAACATATATTATCCTTTCCAGGAAATAGCAAATTACATCAAACCTATCCCTAATAAACCTGAACAACAAAGAAAACTTAGAGAAGATGGATCTAGACAAATTCAAAATGGAATTCAGACTATTCTGATTAAGGGTTAATGCCAATGAACAAAAACTTAAACTGACCAATGAAAAAATAGAAGGGAAAAATTTCAAAACGAAAAAAAGTCAGTGGCTCACTTTATGAAAACACCAATAAAATGTAGAGAGAAAATGATGAATTAATATCTCATCATCAGAATGTTTTTTTAATTATGAAACTGAATTCAAAACATAATATAGTGATAGCCTATTTTTAAATGAAGCTAAAAGTCTACAAACCTTACTGACAAATGTTAAAAGTATTAAACAAATTAAACTTATATTCATTAAGGATACCAAAATAATGGCTTCAAATTTTGACACAAGGCCAGTAGGTTTGGAGAGAGGGGCTAAAGGGATTACATCAACCTCAGTATTCAACTAGTACTTATTTTATCAGGAATTTGGACTCAGAATGTAAAGATGGACAAAATGCCGCTAAGCATTTTTCCCAGCTGACTGAAAATAATACCAAAATAATAACATCAATTCCAGGATATATAGACATTTGTAGTAACCCCACTCAAAAAATCCCAAAATTCACTTTTTCAAGGATCCCAACATACATAAGGGAACAGGAATTACAACTTGTAAAACAATCCTTGACAGAACCAGTGCCAATCTGGTTCCAAGAACAAATACAAATGCTACAGATATCCTGATAAAAACAAAAACCTGACAATGGATGTAGAAATGCCAAAAGAATGACAAACTTAAAAGATTATTTTTGTTTCTAGGTCCAGTCAACAGAATTCATGACACAAAGTGGTACAAATTGAAAATAATCTATCTTTCATACAAAAACCTCTCAACACAACAAATTCATGTTCTTTCAAAGGCTTAAAATTCACTCCACCAGCAGAATGGCCTATTCTGTACAAAATTATGTCTAACAGAAGAATTATTTGACATGGAAAACAATGTACAAAAAAAAAGCAATTTCAACCCAATATTATGTAGAAACAATGCATTAGATAAATTTTCTGGTTTTAATTCCAACTTCTCTATCAAGCTCTGAATCTAATTCCAGCATGAGTCAAAAGGAATGAGAAATTATCCATGAACTCAAAAACAACAATGACATCATAATTAAAGAAACAGATAAGAAATATGCTGTAGTCATTATGGATATTGAATACTAAAAAATGCTCTTTTATCTCCACTAGAAGACACCACCTATTATGAAAAGATAAGCAAGTACTAAGCATTGCAAACAATGAAGAAACTTAGCATCTTCATTCACCTACACCAAAAAGGTTTAACAAATAAGGAATGCAGCTATATAATGGACTTTGAATGCAAAACCAGTGATCTATATGGACTCCTTAAAATTCACAAGAGCAAAACAATGTACAACACCTGTAAAGAATCAACTTTATATGTATAAACATATCACCTCCCAGTGATCTTAAATTAAGACAATTTGTAGTGAGCCCAACCTAGGAAATGTACAGATTCAGCAACTTTGTAGACATACTGCAGAAATTTATCCTGAAACTCATACCAAGCCATATTAGGGATGACTTGGCCCTGTTAAGCTACCACCAAAAAAAGAAAAATGATAAAAACACTATGATTGAATTATTTGATATAACAAACCTCTATACTACAATACCCCACACAACTGTGAAAATTCTCCTATGAAATCTTAAGCTGAATAGGGAAAAAGATTAATTAATGAGTTAAACTCATCCAACAAAATAACTTTTTCAACTTCAAAGGCATTTACAAATATTTGAGATTGCAATGGGGACAAAGTTTGCCCCAGCTTACATCTGTTTAGTCATAGCATATCTAGATGTCCAAATATATGAACAATCTAGACTAAAGTATGGCACCAGCTTCTATAAATATGAATTAGAAAATTGAAAATAATTTCCAATTATTTGGATGATTACTTTATTCTATGGACTTGATCAACTTAACAATTTCAAAATCCTAATTAATAACATAAATAATAAACAGTTCACAATGGAATAGAGTCACAATCAACTACTCTTCTTGGCTATTTCGATCTTCAGAATAAGGTACAAACATCAAATCCAGAATTCACTACAAACCAATGAACAAACAGAAGACAGAGGAATGAGAAAGAGATAAAGAAAGAGTAGAAAACTATTGGAAGAAAAAAAGAAAGGAAGAAGAGGTAAGAAAAAGTAAAGTATTCACTGAACTAAGATAACAATTAATACAATTAGATATGATAGCATGATTGAGAAAGCATATATCTATGCAGAAAGGTGTTGAAAATGACTAAGAAAAGTGTAAGATTTATGATTTATATAAGCAGCTGACCAAATGGAGAAATACAGAAGCATAAAAGAGAAAGAAGCAAATGCATTGCCCAAACTTAAATACAACAAGTCTGGGGGCTGAGATCAGGTCGTGTGTGGCTAACATGTAAATTGATTTTCACCAGAAGGTTGGTTTTCTTTTTTATTTTATCTTATTTTATTTTACCCTGCTATTGTTCAGTATTTGATGAAGAGTAGCATGTGAAAAGCACAAATAATAGTGCAAATGGAAGCAGCTGAATAAATTAAATGTATATGTATGTATGCAAGTGTGTGTGTGTATGTAGTATGAGTGTAAGTGTGCGTGTATGTGAGTAGATATGTGTGTTGCATGTGAGTAGATGTGTGTGTTATATGCGTGTAAGTGTGTATGTGAGTAGATA
>NC_068988.1:57504563-57507044 GCF_001194135.2 Octopus bimaculoides
TGTATGCAAGTGTGTATGTGAGTAGATGTGTGTGTTATATGCGTGTAAGTGTGTATGTGAGTAGATATGTGTGTTGTTTGCATGAGGTGTGTATGTGAGTAGATGTGTGTGTTGTATGTGTGCATGTGTATATGTGAGTAGATATTTGTGTTGTATGTATGCAAGTGTGTTAAGTTCGTTTTGCAACTACATGGTTTTGGGGTTCAGTCCTATGTGTCATCTTAGGCATGTGTCTGTTAGTATGGCCTCCGGTGACAAATGAGTTGAGGGCGGAAATGGTTGGTATGTATGTGTGTGTGTGTGTGTGTGTGTATGCACAGGTGTGGCATGTGTGTGTTTGTGTGTATAAGTGAATGACAATGTGTATATACATGCCTTCAGTATATGTTTGTGCATTGTGTATGCTGTGCAGGCTCAGAGTCTCAGATGCAGCAGGCATCTTGCATTTGACTTTGACCTGAGGCATTGCCCCAGCATGGCCACAGTCCAGTGACTGAAACAAGTAAAAGAATAAACGAAATGAATAAACACACACATACACACACCATAATCAGATGTAAAATTAACCAGCTACATTGTTGTTCAACCTGACAGAAATAGCAGTCAAACTGCTCTGATCCTAGGTTCCATAAAAATGAGGAAAAGATGATATTGCTATGGCTAGAATGCCTTTGATTATTGATCCGCTTGATCAAGGTTGCCCTGCAAGCGATCAACAAAAGACATATATACATATAGGCGCAGGAGTGGCTGTGTGGTAAGTAGCTTGCTTACCAACCACATGGTTCTGGGTTCAGTCCCACTGCGTGGCACCTTGGGCAAGTATCTTCTACTATAGCCTCGGGCCGACCGAAGCCCTGTGAGTGGATTTGGTAGACGGAAACTAAAAGAAGCCCATTGTATATATATATGTGTGTGTGTGTGTGTGTGTGTGTGTGTGTGTGTGTATGTGTGTTTGTGTCTGTGTTTGTCCCCTCCACTATCGCTTGACAACCGATGCTGGTGTGTTTACGTCCCTGTAACTTAGCGGTTCGGCAAAAGAGACCGATAGAATAAGTACTAGGCTTACAAAGAATAAATCCTGGGGTCGATTTGTTCGACTAAAGACGGTGCTCCAGCATGACCGCAGTCAAATGACTGAAACAAGTAAAAGAGTAAAAGAGAGTTACATAGGGTCTAATGAATTGTTTCCAGAAACAAAAGAAAAAACACATTACTGTGTGGCTATGAAGTTTGCTTATCAACCTTGTGATTTCAGTTTCAATCATCCTATGGTGCAATACTTTCAGCAAGTGTTTCCAAACACAGCCATGGCTGAGCAAAACGTTGCAAGTAGGATTTGGTAAGCAGAAATTTTGGCTATGTGGTAAGAAGCTTGCTTCCCTAACACATGGTTCTGCATTCAGTCCCACTGAATGGCACCCTGGGCCAAGCAAAGCCTTGTAAGTGGGATTGGTGGACAAACTGAAAGAAGCCTGTCATATATATATATATATATATATATACACACACACACACACACAAACACACACATACACACATATATAAGAGAGTATTGTAGTCTACTTCATGCATTGTGCATTGTTTGACAAATATAATGTGTCTTGTTGTTGTTGGCACTCCGTCGCTTACGACGTCGAGGGTTCCAGTTGATCCAATCAATGGAACAGCCTGCTCGTGAAATTAACGTGCAAGTGGCTGAGCACTCCACAGCCACGTGTACCCTTAACGTAGTTCTTGGGGAGATTCAGCATGACAAAGAGTGTGACAAGGCTGGCCCTTTGAATTACAGGCACAACAGAAACAGGAAGTAAGAGTGAGAGAAAGTTGTGGTGGAAGAATACAGCAGGGTTCACCACCATCCCCTGCCGGAGCCTTGTGGAGCTTTAGGTGTTTTCGCTCAATAAACACTCACAACGCCTGGTCTGAGAATCAAAACCACAATCCTATGACCGCGAGTCCGCTGCCCTAACCACTGGGCCATTGCACCTCCACAATGTGTCTTGAATGGCACAACATTGCAGAGGGGACTATAATAACTTAATTATCCATAGTTTGACATAATATTTCAGAAAATTAAAAATTCCTTCTTCAGATATTGCTAGGAATTGATCAAGTTATTATAGTCCACTCTGCATTGTTGTGCCATTCAAGACATGTTATATCACTCACACACACACATACACACAAGTGTGTGTGTGTCTGTGTTTGTCCATCGCCCCTGCTTAACAACCAGTGATGGTATGTTTACATCCCCGTAACTTAGTGGTTTGGTAAAAGAGATTAGTAGAAAAAGTACACAGCTTAAAAAAAGTAAAATGACTGAGGTCAACTGATTCAAGTAAAAGTTCTTCATGGCAGTGCCCCAGCATGGCCGCAGTCTTACAACAGAAACAAGTAAAAGACGAAAGAAGTTTGTTGTATATGTAAGCTTATATATATGCATATATATATGCATATATATATATATATATATATATA
>NC_068988.1:57508153-57518691 GCF_001194135.2 Octopus bimaculoides
GGGCAGGGGTTTTCTTCAAGGTACCAGTTTTATTGTCCACAGCTTTACTAAGCCGTAGCTCGAGTTCTTTGGCAAATAATGCATTTTTCTCACTAGTAGCTGCGCACCTCGGTGCACTCGGAGCTGGCATCTTTTTCGGGCTTTTCACCCTTCGCTTAACAACAACAACATCTTCTGTATTTTCAGATAAGTTTGAACTGTTTGACATAGAATTTGATTGATGTACGGATTCTCGGGACAACGTTGACTTTCGTGACGAAGGGCTGCTCTCATCAATCTCTTCTGCAGATTCTCTAGGTCTGTCCTGGCTTTCATTTCGTACATCTGAAGAGCTAATCATTTCAGATGGAGGCCGGCTGTCCAGAGTTTCGTTGCTAGTACTGCTTGTAGTTGAAGAAACACTTACATTACTTTTAGTCGGAGATGGGAAGACACGCACTCGGAACTGGCCCCCAGATGTCTCATCTACGTTGCCATTATCAGGACTTAGAAATTCTGATTTATTATCATACATGATTGAAGGTACTTCCTTACTTGTGTCATTTGGTTTCACTGCTGTGTTATTATCAAAGCTTTGTTCTGTGCTGCTTTCAGAAGAAGAATCCCGTCCACGACGAAGGAAACTTCGAAACATACTAGCAAATCCTTTCTTCATGCTATTTTCATTCTTTTTTCCTTTATAGCCATCCATACTTTCCATAGATTCAACATCTTCTCCAACAGCAGATCTTCGACATTGATCTAAGCTTGGCCCTTTCTTGCAACTTCCATCAGAAGATTTAGTACTTGATTTAGAGGGAGAAGCAGAAACACCAGCCACTGGTGATACAGGTGGTTGGGGTGCCTGGCGCTTCCCTTTAGTTTTTGTAAAATCCAAAGTGGCAGCAACAGAAGCCATTTTAGCTTCGAAATCAACTGATTTTGCCTTAGAATATCTCGCTTCATAAGCATCACCTTCTACTCTCAGCATTGTGAAATCATCCCTGTCGTATTTTCTGTCAAACGTGGTCCCAGCAAAACTTGAGGACATTTCATCTCGTCTACCAATAGTCCCTTCTTTGGTAAGGTGCTGCCGCTTAACTGGAGCCGGCGGCTTCAAACCATGTCGTCTCAAAGTGTCAGAATCTCCAATGTCAGTTTTCTCAAAGCAATCCTCTAATCTCCCTTCTACAGAGCGTGACATCATGCACATTACAGACTGGTTTGACTGTCTGTCATCTTTGTGTCGAGCACTGGGAATTGGTTTCTCTACAGGATCGCTAACACCTTTCTTCAGAGATGCCGGTTTGGGAGCAGGTTTAGGAAGCGACTCAACAACCCGATAAGGGGAAGAACTCACCTGTTCAATATTATCAGTATCTTTACTCGTTTTTTGATCCATGATATTTTTTGAAGCATTATTTTGCATATTCCTACTTTGATACAATGTTGAATTCTCTGAAGCAGATCTTAGACGAAATGTCAAATCTTCGTCAGCATCTTGAATAGTTTCATTGTCAAAATTCTTTGATGATTTTAAAGGTGAAGTTTTAATTCCGTGACTAAATTCTAAAGAGGGTCGGGAAGACAGTTGAGCTTTAGGAGACTTGTTTCGTCTAGGGAAAGTTCCAAACTTCTTTGGTAGCAGGTCACAATCTCTTAGACCCTGAAAACGATCAGCTTTCCATAGGAATTCTAATTCAACGTCTTCAAATTCTTTACTTGGAACTCTCTTCAGACGACCCTCCAGGGGAGTCTCAACTCTCAAATTATGAGTATCTGAATTCCACAGAGTATTTTCTAAAGCCAAGAGAGCAAACTGCTTTTCTTCCTCAGTCAGTTGAATACTCCCAGGTGGTGTAATCTCCGCCTCTTCGGGTACATCATCATCATCATCTGGGTATAAATAATCGGAACCACCGTCGTGGCCAATAATTTCAGGTTCTGATTCAGAAAATATAACTCTAAAAGCCCTATTTTCATCTTTATTTCGAGTTAACTTTAAAACTCCTTTCAATGGAATCTCTGACTTTGTCAGGTCAACTTTGGTATTGATAGAATTATCTTTGCTTCCCGACTGCTCACAACTCAGTGGGTTTTCATCTGAAGAATGGGTTGCAATTCTTTTAGAAACATTATCGTCAACTACTAAAGGTTTGATACTAAGCAGCTTAATGTTTTCATTAAGATTCTGTTGGTCGTTAGCATTTTTATCAACAATTGATGAAACTCTCGGTCCAACTGATAAGTTGCTTTTTATTAGGGATGAGTTCCGTTTTGCAGGAACTGGTGGGGAACCTCTGCCAGCAGAATTCCTTCGGGGTTTGAGATGGTTACAGGGGGGTTTGATGTGCTCAGACCGGGGACGTAAGCAGTTTGCACACAGGTCTTTACGCCAGGCATTTTGTGAGAACTCTGCACACACTTCTGACATCCTGTTGCATCATGAGCTGTAGTGAGAGAAAAAGAGAAAGAAAAAAAGAGAAGGTATATGAGTAAGGTTACTGAAGAAGAATAAAGTTTTGTGAATGAGAAAATAGACTTAATTTTAAGCAAGTAAAAAATATTAGAAAATTACTATTTCTAAATCTCACAATGTGATATACTCAGCAACAGTACTTTGTAGTAAAGATTTGTTTGCCAGCATAACATAGCAGTCTGGTTTAGGATGAATGTTGCTGTAATTTTGGCAATATCCTGCCCTGGACAATTTTGTTCTCACAACCATACCCCTGCATCCCATACTGTATTTGATAAACCCCAGAAGTATGACAGGTAAGATTTAACTTGGCAGGATTTGAATCAAGAATATAAACAGCTGGAATAAAGAACCCTGCATGGTCATACAACCTTCTAGAAATAACAACCAAATTTCCTTCAAATCATACCTTGTCATCTCTAAAAAGGAAGGACACATTGATCTGATGAAAAAGAGGAGAATATCTACATCAATGTCCACAATTTCTTTAGAGTTGTTGTTATTGTGGTAGTTTTGCCTGAGATCAGACTTCATGAAGCGACCAAATTTGTTCCAAAGTGACCAACCCAAATTTTATTCATCCATAGGATTATGTTATCTTTTGTGTTATTATTCTATTTTTAAGACAGTAGGGTTTTCCTTTGAGTGAAATTTGGCTGCTATTTCTAGCATGCTATACAAATGTAACAGAGAGTCCCTTGTTGAGTTGAAAAGAAAGCGTGGTACATTATAAACACAATGATGAACATTATAAAATGATTGGTTTTGATTAATTGGAAGTTCTGAATGAAGTAAGAGCTTGATGTGAAGATGCTGAGTGAGGGTAGTGAACCATTAGTCATCAATGCTGTTGAGAGAAGTTGCAGATGTGGAAACAAAAAAGATGGCGTTTTGTTTCTTTAATAATTTAGTCAGGAGTAGAGGGGTGGGTAGATGGGATATCGTTCTCACAACCTTAACATGTTCTTGAAGGCTGAACATCTATCTACAGGCAGGTCAGTGTGGGTGGAGAGATTAACAGGATGTCTGGTCCTGGATGCTTATAACTAAGTGAACTCTGTGCGAAAAGCACAGATAGACCAGAGGTGGTGTTGGTGGTGGTATTGATGGTGGTGGTGTTAAACCAGGTGGTGTGTAGTTACTAACGATGGATGTCAGATGTGTAATGAAGGGAGATATTGAAAAGAAGGAAAATAGTGAAGCAAGTACTGTTAACCAGCTCTATCTCATCAAAAAATAAATAGATAAATGAATAAAATAAAATTTGGCTTCTGTATCAGCTGAAAATGTTAGGAGCGAAAGAAATCTGGAGCACTGTAGTTTGCAAATAAATGGTTTTGAGTGTCAGAGAGCATTGATAATTCTAAAGATTCTGTCTATCTTTTTTCTTTCTTTCTTTCCTTTTGTTTTAGTCATTCGACTGTGGTTATGCTGTAGCATATCCTTCTTGAAGGGTTTTAGTTATCAAATTGACCCTTGGACTTATCTATAATTCTTAAGTCTGATGCTTATTTTTGCAGTCTCTTTTTTGCTGAGCCACTAAGTTACAGGGATGTAAACAAACCTACACCAGTTGTCAAGCAGTGCGAGACACACACACACTTGTATGATGAGCTTCCACACAGTGTTCATGTACCAGATTCACTCACAAGGCATTGGACAGCCTAGATCTAAATTAGAAGACACTTGCCCATGGCATCCTGCATCAGGACTGAATCTGAAACCAGGTACATCCAAAGTGGACTTCTTAACAGATGCTTATAAAAGAGGTAGTGTTGTGGGTGGTAGTGGTGATAGTGGTAGTGGTGAAGTAAAGTGTTATGCTCAAGAAAGTCAGCTGGTAAAGCTACTGAATATCCTTCTTGTCTGTCTTTCCTAGCTTCTTTTTCATTTTAATTTTCCACTTGTCACTTGTCAAGGTTTTGTCTTTTCACATTATATCCAATAAACTCAGTCTATTGCCAGCTTATGTTGATAAGAAGCTTTCTGATAGCTTTGGCACGTTGCAATACTTAAAAGTCTGTTCATCTATCTTTATAATAATATCTTCAGCATTTGCTTGAAAACCACATCTCTGCAGCATTGGCACATTTTTGCACTTGTTTGTTAATGTTGCAACAACACAACCATATGTACAAACGGGTTCTATGTGCACCCCTAGGACTTTTTAACTCCCTCATATTGATAGCAGTTTATTTGACAAAGTATATTTGATATTACCAAAAGCAGCATGAGTCTATCTATTACTTGATGTTTTTCCCATCTGATGCAATAATGGTGTCCAGATATTTAAATCTATCAGTTTGTTTCAAGGTCGTTCCATTATTTCTTAGGTTGAAATTAGCAGTTACTTCCTTTGAGATTGTCATTGTCGGAGTTTCATTAAATCACTTCAAAAAGAGGTTATCAACATAGTTACTAATGAATGACATCCGATACTAACTGTGAGAAGAATACAATTGACAGCTTCCTATGACCAAAGTAATTAAGCATCTAACAAATCTGGGTGTGGATATGTTGATGTCGGCAGAACAAGATGATCAAACCACAGAAGTTCCTCTCACATACACACACTCAAGGGACAAGTGCCTTTATATGGTTACTCAACTTGCTAGAAATATCAATCAAATCACCCTCAAATCACACTCTACCATCTTTAAAAATAAATATATTGAAACATGCATGGGTGTGTGGTTAAAAAGCCTGCTTTGCAACCATGTGGTTTTGAGTGTAGTCCTTGTGAGTATGTATGATGGTGGAAACTGTATAGAAGCCTGTCACATATATGAGTGTGTTTCTTTGTATGTACCCCCTCACACTACTTAACTGGTATCAGTTTGTTTATGTCCTTGTAACTTAGCTGTTCAACAAAAGAGACTTATAGAATAAATGCCAGACTTAAAAATTAAGTACTGGGGACACACTTATTTGACTAACCCCTTTAGCGCTCTGCTACAGCATGGCTGTAGTCCAATGACTAAAACGGGAGAAAAGATAGTGGAAATAAAAAGACAAATAAGATAATGTAGATTAGAATATATGCAAAGACAAGCTGGTCATGGTTGGAATGCCTTTGATCAAAGATTTACTTTAACAGGTTAGGTCTGGCCTGCAGGCTGAAGAAGAATCACAACCCAAGAATGAAGGTAGGCACATAGACATGCATGCATGTTCAAACATACTCATTTCCAAATTGCTGAGTGTAGACTCAATCATCATACTCCAAGCTGTGCCTGGATCAGACCAGGACAACTGCAGGAAGTTGGTACTGTTGAAAGAGATTTTTTCAAGAAAGCATGCCTAACAAGAGAAATCAGAGAGTGTAAACCTCTGCCAAAGCAGCACCAACATCCTCTCAATGATTAGCCAGAGATGATTTTTTTCAATGAGAATATCTGAAATAAACTCAACTGCTCTCACAAATGAGGATATTAAAAATGCACTCAACCGCTCTCAAAAATTAAATAAAAAAAAAAAACAGGAAAAATGATACAGAATCCCTGTTCAGTACCAGATCGATCCCAAAGTCTAATCAGTTCATGCCAGTCATGAGACCAAACATCCCCGAAAGTTTCATTTAAATCCATCCAGCGGTTCTTGAGATATCTTGTCCATGGACAAACAAACAAACAAACAAACAAACATGACCAAAAACAATTCCTTTGCCTTTACTAAGGCAGAGGTAATAATTCTTGTGAGAAAGAGCTTAACTGCAGCTGTCATCGTCATCATCATAGTCATTATTATGTCTACTTTTTCCATGTATGCATGAGTTAGAGAAAACTTTATGAAACAGTATTCTACGGCTGGATGGCCTTTTTAATGCCAACTATTACTTCTTTTACAAGTAAGATATGTTATCTCACTGATCTTTGCACATCAAACTGCTGAGCTGTGGTAAATATTATCTGTGTGGGACATTAACAAATGTTGTATATTATACATACATAGATATATACACCCATACATATAAAGCAGCCTTCAATAATATTTATCAGCCCTGGATAAATACTTTACATCTAACCTAGAACACTATGCATTTGGTATCCAAGAACAAGAGATAGCTACTAAATACCTGATCATCAAAAGAGATAAGGATGCTCCAAGACCTCCACTGCCATAACAGTGTGCAAGATATCATCCATATCATCAACAGCTGTCCAGAAATGTCCGCTAAAAATAATACCTTATCATGAGGCATAGGATTATCACTAAATCCGCCCAAAGTGGCAAGCTGGTAGAATCAGCTTGCAGGGCAAAATGCTTAGCGGTATTTTGTCTGTCTTTACATTCTTAGTTCAAATGCTGCCGAGGTCAACTTTGCTTTTCATTCTATCAGGGTTGATGAAATAAGAACTAGCTAAGTACTGGGGTCAATGTAATCAATTAACCCCACTCCCACAAAATTTCAGGCCTTGTGTTTATAACAGAAAGGATTAGCACTTAAACCATCCATAATGCTATATCCAGAAACAATTGTCATGACGGCCATAGCAAAAGAACATTAGAACCAGAAAGTTCCAGAAAGTTCTGTCCACACCTTTAAATAAAAAGAATACTGGCAGAACAAATAAAAACTGCAAATTTGTGTCAGTACAACAGGCCTGATATTGTATGGGACAAGGAGCAAAAGCTGTAGAGATCAGTTACCAAGCAAATGTGGCTGTCACTTCAGAAATTGGAGAAAAGGTGACCATTTACAGAGAACTAATGAGAAACCTATTCTCATATCAAGGCTACAAGTTTTCATTTGCATATATATTACCATTGATACACTGGGTTACATAACAACAAATCTGCATAAAAATCTAGAAGTGGGAGGGTTCTTCAAAACAGAACAGCATACACTGATTTGCATTCTCTGAATACAATTGATTAGAAGTACAGTGAAAATCTGCAAACATTCAAGAGATTCTCCATTTGTGGTTTCTGGGGACAGACAGACAAACGGATGAACATACACACATGCATGCACACGCACACACACGCACACAGAATTTCCATAGAGTTTCTGTCTATCAAATTTTATGCTCAAATCATTGGTCAACTACGGCATAATACAAGACACTAACTCAAAATGCCATGCAATGGAATCAAATCCAAAACTACATGGTTGTGAAGTGAAGTTCTTATCAATATAACTATGCCTAGCTTTTTTAATTCCATTCATGCCTCCTCTGATAACACTGCATAACAAGAATTTTATCTTTGGGTAGCAACTGTGGTTTCCTATTTGCCAACCCCTATAAAGTATGAAAAATAACTAATATTTTCTTCAAATTTTACTTTTGTTACATTTATTCAAACTCCAGAGAATACCGCTCAACACATAGCTATGATGCTTCCCCACTACTCCTGCTCATGATCAGAGATGCACATATTGTCATCAGGGGACATGCTCAAGTGGTTAAGGTCAAGCAACTGACAAGCAAATCTATGGTATTGAGCATATTGCTCTAATGATATTTCTGCTTCAGCAACTCAGCACTGAATCTGTCTGAAATATAAATTACACAGTGTAATTTATAAGAATATCAAATCAACCCCAAATCAATACTTGATTGGTACTAGATTTTATTGAGCAGCCCCTGGAAGGATGTAAAGCAAATATGACCTTAGTAAGATTTGAACTTAGCACATAGTAGTTTTGTTGCTAAATAGTGTAAGGCATTTTATCTGACCCACTAATGATTCTGTCTACCCAGCACTCTACAACTTAATTTCCCATCTCTAAACCCTACTTCCCACCCTGACAACAACCATTTACCATTTTATCATATTTTCATACTCCATTATCTAATACGCAAGAGAAACATCACACCCGTACAGTGCAATGTTGAAGAATTAGTCTGCCAGCAGGCAAGGTTGGGTAGGGTTAGGGGGTGAAAGGATTAGCAAGGAAAGAGAGGGTTATGCCACAGATGGGTCCATGTAAACATTTAATCAGGTCACTTAATAATAAAGCAGTCTAAGGAGAAGGTGTGTGGAGTGGGGAGTGTAGAAGATAGGGGGAGGGAGGGAAGGGGGTAATAATTAAACAAATTATTATTATTGTTGTTGTTGTTAAGGTGGCAAAGCTGGCAGAATTGTTAGCAAACTGGTCAAAATGCTTAGCGGCATTTCGTACATCTTTATGTCCTGAGTTCAAATTCCACCAAGGTCAACTTTGCGTCTTATCCTTTTGGGGGTCAATAAATTAAGTACCAGTGAAACACTGGGCTCAATGTAATTGACTAGTTCCCTCCCCCTATATTTCAGGCCTTGTGCCTTTAATAGAAAGGATTATAATTGTTGTTGTTGTTAATGATAATAATAATCCTTTCTATTATAGGCACAAGGCCTGGAAATTGTGGATAAGTCAATCACATCAACCCCAGTACTTGAATGTACTTAGTTTATCGACCCCAAAAGAATGAAAGGCAAGGTCAACCTCAGCAGAATTTGAACTCGGAATGTAAAGATGGGCATTTTGTCCGGTGTGCTTACAATTCCGCCAGTTTGCCACCTTAACAACAACAACAACAATAATAATGATAATCCTTTTTTACTAAAGGCACAAGGCCTGAAATTTGCAGGGAGGGGACTAGTGGATTACATCAATCCCAGTGTTTCACTGGTACTTAATTTATCGACTCCGAAAGGAAAAAAAACAAAGTCAACCTTTGCGGAATTTGAACTCAGTTCGTAACGACAGACGAAATACCACTAAGCATTTCATGTCGCATGCTAGCGATTCTACCAGCTCACCACCTTAATAATAATAATAATAATAATAATAATAATAATAATGATAATGATGATGATGATGATAATAATAAAGTCGACCTTGGCGGAATTTGAACTCAGAACATAAAAACGAATGTGATGCCACAAAGCTAACAATTCTGCCAACATGCCACCTTCACCACTTAAATAGTAATAATAATAATAATAATAATAATAATCACCGAAGGCCAGATATAGTAACCTTTAGGAGGGACAAAGAAGAATGCTTAATAATTGACGTGACAGTGCCAGGAGATCAAATATCATCCTGAAAGAAAGAGTAAAGGTTGATAAATATGGAGTCCTGAGAACTGAGATCGCTAAGATGTGGCAGATGTGAGTGTCAAACATAAAGGTTATCCCTATTGTCATCGGAACATTGGGTTCAATATCACCCAATCTGAAAAGACATCTGAAAACCTTAGGAATACCCTACAATCTAGATGTATTGCAAAAGTCAGCATTACTTGGAACTGCATGCATATTGCATAAAGTACTGTCTGTCTGAGGTCCTTGTTGTGACTTGACAAATAGTACAAACCCCTGGTAGACACAATATCTTCAATCAACAACCTCACGATATTGTATACTGTGCAATGTCTATAATGGTTTGAAATTTTGGAACAAGGCCAGCAAATTTTGGTGGGGATGTGGTAAGATGATTACATCGACCCCTGTGCTGAATTGGTACTTATTTTATTGACCCCGAAAGGATGAAAATCAAAGTTGAGGTTGGCAGTATTTGAACTCAGAAAATAAAGGCAGATGAATATAATAATAATAATAATCCTTTCTACTAAAAGCACAAGCTCTGAAATTTTGTAGGAGGGGACTAGTTAATTATATCAATCCCAGTGTTTCACTGGTACTTAATTTATCAACCCCGAAAGGATGAAGGGCAAAGTCAACCTTGGCAAAATTTGAACTCCAAATGTGGTGGTAGGTGAAATACCACTAAGCATTTTGACTGGCATGCTAACGATTTTTGCCATCTCACTGCCTTGAATATAATAATAATGATAATAATAATAATAATAATAATAATAATAATAGTAATAATAATAATAATAATAATCGTTATTAATGAAAGAATGAAGAAGGAGGGAAAAGAGAAGGAGAAAGAGAAGTCTGATGACTGACTTCTCTTTGAGTGAATCTAAGATTTATATCAAAACAGCTGACTGGGACATGAATAAAGTCTAGGGCGGTGGCAGTTAACTTCTAGGTTTTGTTCTTGATTTTGCTTTTTGTTTTTTGTTTTGGTTTCCTTTTGTTTTTGCTAAGAACAACCCCTTCTGTTTGATAACATTTCATG
>NC_068988.1:57519063-57525771 GCF_001194135.2 Octopus bimaculoides
GTGGCAGTAGTAGTAGTAGTAGTAAAATCCTTCTTTTGGTGAAGGTAGAAAAAGGGTTTACATCATTTACTTTTGTGGGAGTTCAGGAACAGTGGAAGAAAAGGAGGAGGAGGGGGGTGGAGGAGGAGGAGGAGGAGGAGCTGTTGAAAAGCAAAGAATATCAAACTTTCTCAAAGCCTCACCCAACAGTTGTCTTTCATCATGATGAAAGTTACTATGCTTATTATTATTATTACTATTATTATTATTGTTGTTGTTATTGTTATCATCGAACATTATTATTGCTATATTATTGTACATTATTGTTGTTATTATTACACCAATATCTATTCATCTGCCTATTGAATCATTTATAAAAGGCAAAATGAGAAATTATATACCATCTGGAGAGAGAAGAAAAAAAATATATTTGATTACAAAATGCATATGAATGTATGTGCATGCATGTATTTATATATGTTTATGCATGCATTTATATGTGTGTGTGTGTGTGAGTGTGTATGCATTTATACACACGTTTGTATGTATTTGTGCATGTGTATATGTGTACGCACACATACACACACACACACACATCTGTCGGTTATAAAGAAAGGAAAAAAAAAAAACACATAAATAACATCATAGTATTTCCTGTCTGGTTTTTCTTGTCTGAAGGAACTGACTTTCACCTCCAGGAAACTCCAGAGGAACAAGCCAACAGATCATCCAAAACACACACACGCACGAATACATCTCAATACACAATAAACTGATTGTTTAATGTGTTGTACCACTATACTACTATCTAAATATCTTTATCAAGATAATAGTACAACCTACCATTATCTAGATATGTTTATCTTGATAGTAGGTGTCATAAGATTCCACCCAGCCACTATCTCCTATTCCAGCTCTCAACTTAAACCCTTAAAAACCACTCCACTTCCTTGTCTGTTTACTAAACAAGTGAGATAAGATGCTGTTTGGGATGCTGTGATTCCTGTGATTAGGAATCAAAACTAGAATCCCAGCCAGCAATGAAGTCTCCAGTGTTCATTCAAGATTTAGTTCATAATAAATGTTACAAAAGTTACCTTGACATTTAGTAGTTTCTTGTTCTTTTTCTAGTTTCAAGCACTGGACGACTGCCATACTGGGGCACCACCTTTAAAAGTTTTTAATCAGTTAATCATATTGACTCCAGTACTTATTTCACACTGGTATTTATTTTATTGATCTCTGATTATTAACTGACTTAGCATATTTGTTTGGCATTATAAGACATACTATTTTTTTTTTAAAAAGATGTTGCAAAAACAAAACAAAAATTGCAAAATCATTTTGGGTCCTCTATGTGAAGTTAGGCCTCCCATGAGCTTTAATGCACAAAAAAACTTAACTTGTTTTCTTGGCTGCATACTGCTGAAACTGGGGTGTATCTAACATGTCCATGCAGCCCTTACAGCTTTTATACCATCAAATATGCTAGTTACTATTTTGACATGAAGTAAAATAACTCAACACAAAGGTAAACACTCACACACACATTCAAAATGGATGCATGAATTTTTCCACTTCTTAAAGAAGGACTTTGTAATGTCAGAGATTTCCATTCCCTTCACTTTTATAGTACTATTCTATACGCATATAAACACACACACACACACACACACATTGTGGGTGCAGTATGACCAAATGGTTAGGAAGTTTACTTTGTAATCACAAGGCCCCAGTTTCAATCCCACTGCACAGCATCTTGGGCAAATACCATTTTCTATAGCCTTGGGTTGACCCATACCTTGTTGGTGGAATTGAAAAAAAATGTATTGAAACCTATCAAATGGATTGTATCTACAATTCAAAGATACATCCTCGTTACACACTATACCACACTGATTCTACCAGAGAATCACATTAAGAATACATGTGTCTGTGAAATGTTCAACAACTTAAGCATTAACTTAATGAGCAATTAATTTAATTGATTGAATAACTGAACCTTCATCAGTGATTGACAGGGATCCAGCCATATACAGACACCATCATGGGCTTCTGCAAAATTCCATCTACCAAATTTCAGCTTAGCTGGTCACTGTTATTGTGCTGAACATCAGGCCATATTGGATGTTATAGGTTGAGACACACAACATGAAATTGAGGAGGCTACCAATGCTAATGAGGACAGAGATTCCTGGTTGGAGATTAAATAATTTTTCTCTCTCTCACTTTCACTCTCTTTCTCTCTCCCTCTCTCTCTCTCTCACACACACACACATCCCCAATATTTCATGGGTACTTTGCTTTTATTAACCACAGAAGAATGAAAGACAGATTCTATCCAGAATCTGAAATCAAAGCCTCAAAGGCTGCTCCTAAACATAGCTATGCATTTTGCTCCAAACCGATTTCTGATGTAGGGACAGGGCTACAAATTTTCAGAACAGGAGAATGCAGTTGATTATATCAACCTCAATATGTAAATAGTCATATTTTTTTTTCAACCCCAGAGAAACATTAAGTTGGCCTCAGTGAAATTTGAAATCAAAACATTAAGGGACATAACCAGACATCACAAGCCATTGGTTCAATATAAACATTCAACCAATCGGATCAATTTATTTAACCCTCTAGTATTCAAACCGGTCATATCTGGTCAAAGTACTCTGCCTGTTTTACATTTAAACTGGCCAGATTTGGCTTCTCTTACCAACCCTACAATATCTTTCCAAAAATTAACAGTTACCACATTGAACTTTCATATCAACAGGATAATGCATGATTAATTCAAAACAATGTGAATAAATATGGATTACATTTGGCAGAATAATGTGAATGTTAAAGGGTTGAATATTCATCAGCACAAGAACACACATTTGGTGTGAAGGAATAGTTGGTGATAATGGTTTTGATATATGATACTGTTATTTCTTCAGTCTCAGAAGGATGAAAGGCAATGTCTCAACCCTGGTGAAATTTAATTTGGAACATAACCAAACACTGCAATAGAGTGTGTTTGATGTTTGGCCAATTCTTACACTAAACATTAAGCTGAATTTTTTATCAAACTGGCATCCTCTGTACTTCCATAAATGATGGTATAATATGGAGTATATATGCCAGAGAAAGGGAGAAAGTTAAATGTTTATTGCTTAAGATGTCTTTGCAAAATCTTTGGTATTACATGGGAAAGACAAGATCGCCAACTCTGAGGTTTTGGGTAACAAAGGAAAGAAGACCATATCTGCAATGCTCAATGAGTGTCATCTGTGATGGCTGGGTTATTTGTGCCAGACAGACACATCCCTAAATGTTTAATACATAGCCTACTTGAGTATGGATCACATCAAACAAATCATTTTTATCTAAAATATATGAATGCATGTTAAAGGGACAACTGACCAGTACACGTTTAATGGGGACATAGAAGGATGTAGCATTAAACTGTTTATTCCAGGGATGTGCTGTGAAGGCAGAGGGGAAAAAGGTTGAATTTGAGAAACTAAAAAGACAAATGTGAAAGACATCAACTCTACACAACTTAGTCTTTGTCTGTAGTAACTGTAAAAAGAACTCCACTTATCAAACAGGCTGACACAGTCATTACATATGATGTACCAGTATAATGATGGAGTAGAAAGGAAAGAGTGGAAAGAAAAAGAGAAAGAAAGAGAGAAGTAGAAGAAAAGAAGAAATTTCCATCAAGTTGAGGTTGATGATGATCAATCCACACAAATATTAAATCCCATGAGAAAGAAAAGCAAAAACAAACATGTTTTAGTGCTTATCTGGAAAGAGTAAGGAATAGGTGAAGTATTAATGTCGACCCAGTGCAGAAAACTGTATCTGTTAGCAGCTAGCATTGCAGCAAATAATTCCTAAGGAAAGAGGAAATAGCAGTGTAAAGTAAAGAGTAGTTTATCTTTTAGTAAACATTCTGTGGGAATACCAGAATGTTCTCAGGTAGAGAAAACGAAAACAGTTTCTTTTTTTTTTCAAATACTTTAATCTGATTTAATAATCATACTGGTAAAATGTCTAACGGAGGATAAGATACTGAGCAAACAGCTTGCAGGATGGGGGTGGTAAGGTAAATTCGTTCATATCTATTGAAGGAATTTTGGTGTGTACCTGATGTTTATACATGTTTGGGTGTGCAAACAAGAGACAAGGTACTTGAGTCGAGTATATTTATTCACTTGAAATTTACGATGCATTTCATTGTAACTCAAAGTGTCTTGTCACTTGTATTCTTTCAAAAAAAAAAAAAATATGGATTTCATATCTTTTCCTTACCAAGAAGATAGCACATGGCAAAAAACCCTGACTAGCAATGCTGTGAATGAATGTGTGTCTATAGTAGTGGTTCTCAACTATTTTTTTTTTTTATCTATGTACTCCTTTGATTACTATTCTATTCTGGACAATGAATTATATGAGACATATATTATCATCATCATCATCAAACATTTGCTTCCCATACTGGCATATGTTCAACGTTTTGACAGGGTCCAACAAGCTGCAGAGTTGTGTCAGGCCCCAATGTCTGCTTTGGCATGATTTCTACAGCTGGATACCTTTTCAAACATCAGCCACTTTGTGCTTTGCACTGGGTGTTTTTTATGTGGCACCAACACTAGTGAGGTCACCAAATAACTTGCAAGACAAAGCAAAGAAAGAAAAAGAAAAAGGAAAAAGCCTCCTCAATTGAGCAGGAGTGTATCTGAGAGAGGGGGAGGTGACTTTATGCCAGGTGTTGATAGAAGAACAAGCACAGGTGTCTTTCTATAGCAGAGACACCTGGCTATCCTACATTATGTGAAAGTGAGTGAGTTGCTGGAAGAGAAATAAAATATAGTGGTGATGGGGTGCTAGAGTGTACTCTCAAGGTACAAGGTGAGTATAAAGGAGAATATAGATAGTGGATCTGGGCAAGTGTCTTCTACTATAGCCTCGGGCCGACCAAAGCCTTGTGAGTGGATTTGGTAGACGGAAACTGAAAGAAGTTTCCCCCCCAACATCGCTTGACAACCAAAGCTGGTGTGTTTAAGTCCCCGTAAATTAGCGGTTTGGCAAAAAAGACTGATAGAATAAGTACTAGGCTTACAAAGAATAAGTCCTGGGGTCGATTTGCTCAACTAAAGGCGGTGCTCCAGCATGGCCACAGTCAAATGACTGAAACAAGTAAAAGAGTAAAAGAGTATATGTATTCTTTTATTCTGTTATGTGTTTCAGCCCTATGGCTGTGGCCATGCTGGAGTACCACCAGTATTTCATGATGAAGAGGCCACAACAATGTGGAGGTGAAGAACCTGAATGTGCGAAACAACAAATGAATGGAGTTGCAGCTATCGGTGACACGGATGAGTATGAATGAATGAACGAGTGATCACAGTGGCTGCAGGGTGCGAGGTGGAGTGCAACTATGAGAGCAGAGGCGAAGGCACTTAAATGCAGACAGATGATGTGGTGGCGGTGGTGACATATCGAGGACTTGCTGGCTCAGTTGGGTCAAGAGGCATGTACCCGTGTCGGTGATCACTGAGCAGAAGAGAGTGACAAGAACTGCCCATCCACACAACTACCTCATCTGAATCTTCTAATAAGGAGGAAAGGTAGTGCTTATGACTTTTTACAGGGCCTCCAAGACTGGTGTGACAAAATGTATTTTTAGACAAGAGACCTGGCCCAAATTCATGCAACAGAGTAACCCCTGCTAAAGGACCCAAGGTGCCAATTCATCATCATCATCATCGTTTAACGTCCGCTTTCCATGCTAGCATGGGTTGGATGATTTGACTGAGGACTGGTGAACCAGATGGCTACACCAGGCTCCGCTAAATTGGGTGACAGATTAAGTCAATCATCCAAATAGGCTATGGTAGGATTTGAAATCAGAACACACAGAACTGCAACAAACACCACAAGGAATCAGGTCTGATACTTTTACAATTCTACCAATGCCCCACCCAGGTGGATGGGCTGAAAACTAAAAGTAGAAAAAAAGGGTGGTCTCAACTTCAAATAAAGGAACAGACTTTTGTACATGTATTGGGTACTTCTTCACATTCAAGTATTCAAATGCATGTGTGTGTGTGTGTGTGTGTGTGTGTGTGTGTGTGTTATGTTTTTAACATCTGTTTATACAAAGTGTGAAGGGCTGAAGTACAAGAATAGCACAACAACAAATCACCACTCATCACAACCCTGTATCATCTCAACATCTTGAGAAGTGATCTTATCACTTCTCCATACTTCCTCTTCACTTTTTCCTTTTCCTATCACAGTTAATCTTCTTCCACTGACACCATCATACACCACATTTTCTCTCATCATCCATTCACATTGCATATTCACACCGCAGTAGTCATGTCTCCTTTAGCAGCAGATACTTGTAATTAAAACATTTATTTCACAATCACATGCTTCCAGGTTCAATCCTACTGTGTAGCACTTTACTCCTTTACTTATTTCAGTCATTTGACTGTGGCCATGCTGGAGCACCGCCTTTAGTCGATCAAATCGACCCCAGGACTTATACTTTGTAAGCCTAGTACTTATTCTACCGGTCTGTTTTTACCGAACCGCTAAGTTACGTGGACGTAAACACACCAGCATCGGTTGTCAAGCGATGTTGGGGGACAAACACAGACACACAAACATATACACACACAAACATATGTATATGTGTATATATATATATATATATATATATATATATATATATAT
>NC_068988.1:57525892-57527591 GCF_001194135.2 Octopus bimaculoides
TATATACACACATACATATATACGGTGGGCTTCTTTTAGTTTCCGTCTACCAAATCCACATCCACTCACAGGGCTTTGGTTGGCCTGAGGCTATTGTAGAAGACACTTGCCCAAGGTGCCAAGCAGTGGGACTGAACCCAGAACCAAGTTACTTATCACACAGCCACTCCATCGCCTTTAGTCAAAAAAAAAAAACAAAAAGGGTAATCTGTCATAACTTTATGTTGACTCAAAACTCAAGTGAAACTGGCTGGCTGAGTACACCGCTGATTATGATGACAAGTGTTTATCATGAAATTAACATGCAAGTGGCTGAGCTCTTCAAGTATATCACTGCTTTTGAAAGGTAGGAAAGGTGTTGTGCTTGGTGTTCGTTGACCTGATGAAAGCCTTCAACAGGGTCCTTAGTTTTGAGATCTGATTGACTATGAAGGAGCTCGAGGTAAATGAATGTCCTGTGAAGGCTATACAACCTGTGAAATGGGGTGCTGTCAGGAATTTCACAGGTCTTGGTTCTCAGTCCCCTCCTATTTGTTATAGTCTTCCGGGCCACAACAGAGGAACTTATAACCAGTTGACCCTGTGAACTACAATAAGCTAATAATGTTCTTCTCATAGCAGAATGTCTAAAAGACACACATACCCTTAATGTAGTTTTTAGGCAGATTTTCAGGCAATTTAAAGTTGTATGTTGGTAGAGTCATTAGAACATCAGATAGAATGTCTTGGGATATCCCTTTGTACTCTGAGTTCAAATCCCAGCAATGTTAACTTTGCCTTTTAACCATTAGTGGATCAAAGCACCTGTCAAGTATTGAGTTTTGATTCTTCTCTCTCTCTCTCTCTCTCTCTCTCTCTCTCTCTCTCTCCCTCTCTCTCTTTCTCTCGCTTCCTTTAGATAAACTTCTTAAGACCAAACTATGAAAAAACTCAGAATATCCTTAACATGTACCCTGGTGTGTACAGCATGCAACCTGTTACTGCTCACCCCCATCTTCTGACATTTAATTCCCCCACCCAGTCTTTCTTTTCCTTTGTTTTCTTGATGATGTTGTTATGGGTTTTTTTTTTATACTTGATCTTTTATACTTTTTATATTTTTTCTTTCTTTTCTCTCTCCCCTCCACACCGTAAAAATTCGTTTGTTTCTTTAGCATTAATCAACATAAATTCTAAACTCTAGCAAAACAAAAGATTTTCTCCAAACAATTATTGTTGCAGTGGCAGTGGCAGTGGCAAAGCAGCAAAGCAGGGTAGTAGTAGTAGTAGTAGTAGTAGTAGTAGTAGTAGTAGTAGTAGTAGCAGTAGCAGCAGCAGTAGTAGTAGTAGTGTTGGTAGTGGTGGTGGTGGTAGCAGTAGTAGTAGTAGCAGCAACAGCAGTAGTAGTAGTAGAGGTGGTAGTGGTGGTGGTGGTGGTGGTGGTGGTAGTAGTAGTAGTAGCAACAGCAGTAGTAGTAGTAGAGGTGGTGGTGGTAGTAGTAGTCATATAAACAATAAAGGTACTGTGTAGGAAATGATCACCTTCTTTCTCTGTCTCCCTTCATTTCATTATGAAGCCTACTTTGAAGAAGACAATGGACACTTGAGATGTGTGTCTGTGTGTGTGTGTGTGTATAAAACTTGAGAAAGAGGGGTAAAGAGAGGACGTATAGGAGATAAAGACTGGTATAAGGGCTCTTGGTTATATAGGATGAGAAGC
>NC_068988.1:57527922-57529127 GCF_001194135.2 Octopus bimaculoides
TTTTGCCGTGTTAATTTCATCATCATCATCATATAGTGTCAGTTTTCCATGCTGGTATGGTCTAGACCAGTGGTTCCCAAACTATGAGTCGCGACCCACTGATGGGTCGCAAACGGAATCCTAGTGGGTTGCAAAAAGTTATAACATTACGCATTAGCTTTGATTAACTGCTGTCTATCGAGATAGTTCAAGACTCATGTTTTAAATACTAGACTGGTTGTTTTATCATTGAACCTGATGTTAATTCTATTATTGAGTGCAGCAAGAAACAGGCTCATCCTTTTCACAGGCCTCAATGATAAAGTAATCTGAAATAAATTTGCTTCTTTCATTAATGTTTTTACCCAGTAGAGTTAAGTGGGTCACCATAAACTGGTGTCATAAATAGTGGGTTGCATCTCTAAATGATCACCTTCTTTCTCTGTCTCCCTTCATTTCATTATTAACCCCCCCACACCACTGAAGCCTACTTTGAAGAAGACAATGGACACTTAAGATGTGTGTGTGTGTGTGTGTGTGTGTATAAAACTTGAGAAAGAGGGGTAAAGAGAGGACGTATAGGAGATAAAGACTGGTATAAGGGCTCTTGGTTATATAGGATGAGAAGCAAGTGGTCTGGGTGGGGGGGGGGTTATTTTATCTTTGTTTACACTTGACCAACATTGAAAATAGTTGATTTTGCTTTGTGTTTGCTACAGTTACAGCAAAAAGTGTCATGTGCAGAAGAAGGTCAAAGAATTTGTGGGAAGGATGAGAGAGGTCACCTGTCAGAAGTTTGGAGGTTTTTTGAGGAAAAAACCAGGGTGAACAGTATTGGTGAAACTGATGAAACCAGGGTGAACTGATGCTGCAAAATCCCTACCATTTTGCCGTGTTAATTTCATCATCATCATCATATAGTGTCAGTTTTCCATGCTGGTATGGTCTAGACCAGTGGTTCCCAAACTATGAGTCGCGACCCACTGATGGGTCGCAAACGGAATCCTAGTGGGTTGCAAAAAGTTATAACATTACGCATTAGCTTTGATTAACTGCTGTCTATCGAGATAGTTCAAGACTCATGTTTTAAATACTAGACTGGTTGTTTTATCATTGAACCTGATGTTAATTCTATTATCGAGTGCAGCAAGAAACAGGCTCATCCTTTTCACAGGCCTCAATGATAAAGTAATCTGAAATAAATTTGCTTCTTTCATTAATGTTTT
>NC_068988.1:57529137-57533080 GCF_001194135.2 Octopus bimaculoides
ACCAGGGTGAACTGATGCTGCAAAATCCCTACCATTTTGCCGTGTTAATTTCATCATCATCATCATATAGTGTCAGTTTTCCATGCTGGTATGGTCTAGACCAGTGGTTCCCAAACTATGAGTCGCGACCCACTGATGGGTCGCAAACGGAATCCTAGTGGGTTGCAAAAAGTTATAACATTACGCATTAGCTTTGATTAACTGCTGTCTATCGAGATAGTTCAAGACTCATGTTTTAAATACTAGACTGGTTGTTTTATCATTGAACCTGATGTTAATTCTATTATCGAGTGCAGCAAGAAACAGGCTCATCCTTTTCACAGGCCTCAATGATAAAGTAATCTGAAATAAATTTGCTTCTTTCATTAATGTTTTTACCCAGTAGAGTTAAGTGGGTCACCATAAACTGGTGTCATAAATAGTGGGTTGCATCTCTAAAAAGTTTGGGAACCACTAGTATAGACAGCTTGACTGGAACTGGTAAGCTGGAGAGCTGCACCAGGCTTCAGTGTATTTTGGTTTGATTTCTACAGCTGGATGCCATTCCTAATGTCAGCCACTCCACAGAGTGTACCAGGTACCTTTAACATGTCGCCAGTATGGGTACCTTAACATGTCACCAGCAGAGGTGCCTATTATGTGTTACCGGAATGGGTGCCTTTTACATGTCACCAGCTCAGGTGCCTTTAATGTATCACCAGCACTGGCTAAGACTACGATTTCACTTAGCTTTCATGGAATATTTAACATATGCGGGGAAAAGCCGACAACTCAGCTGTGTGTGAGTGTGAGTGTGAGTGTGAATGTGAGTGTGTGTGAGTGTGTATCATACAATGATATCTTTGTATATACAAGTGACATACGATTACTATAAAACACAAGATCATAAACTTTTGGAAGAAAGTGTAGTTAATTATACTGACTGACCCCACTACCTCACTATTAATTATTTTATTAACCCCAGAAGGTTGACTGTCAAAGTTGATCCTGGCAGGATTTGAACCTAGAATATAAAGAGCCATACTAAAATGCCATAAGGCATTTAGTATGGTTGTATACTGATTCTGGTAGCTACCACCCTAAGAGTCATCAGGCACATACATGACCGCTCAGATGGAGGAGAATGATGTCAGTTAAATTAATGCCAGTAATGGATCGGTACCTTGTTTCATTGACCCCAGAATGAAAGGCTAAGCTAGCTTTCACAGGATTTGATCTCAGAAAGTAATGCAATTCAACTAAATTCTGTAAGATCCATACAACCAGAGTTTATCTTTGGTTTCCATCGTGTTAAGAAAATATGGGATGGAAAGAACTGAGGGCTATTTTGGGTAACTTTTCCATTAGAAGGATTTGAACAGAGAACTTACAAGCTAAGGAATATATGAGAGAAAGATAATTACTTGGTGGATAAAAAGGCAATGTTTTCTTTTATATTCTTCAGTATGGGTCAGTATTTTGCTGCTAAGATTGAATTATAAAAGCTAGAAGAGGAGAGAGAAGTTGTAGGAGGAAGGGGTTTATTTCTAAAGGTAAATATGGCCTGAGACATTCTGTAGAATTAAGTTAAATATTCTGCAGAGATTGAAAGCTAGTAATTCACAGTAATTCACCTGTAATTCAGTGAGTAAATGGAACAACAACACCAATATCAACATTAACACACAGAGAGGAAATGAATGAATGAGTGAAACTGAGAGAAAGAGAGTGAGAGCGAGAGAGGGTAATTGAATAATGAAGTATCAGTCTCTTAGAAGTAACAAATATCAGATGTTTTAAGAAGAACAGGAAGAGAGGAGAGAGAAACAGTAGTTATTCTGGTGGATTATAATTGCCAGTGTTTAAGCCTCAAAGGCTATTTAATAGACCAGATGAAAAGAGAAAAATGGGAGGACAGGAAATATGTGCATATTTACCTTAGTAGGGAAGTAATTAAGTTTTTCTTTTATTGGCAAAAACGTAAGAAAGCAAAAGGGCCCCTAACCAGTTTAGACCACTTTGCTGATGGAAAAGAACAAAAACAAAAACAGGGTTTTGGTAGATGTGGAAAGAGGTTAGGTGGGGGTGTAGGATTAGGTACGATTAAGTCAATTGTGGTTTTAATTCTCCCTACTGAAGAACTGTTGCTAAAAAGATGAAAAGGAAAGAATAAAAATTTCCAAGGAAAGTGGGTTGTGTTGCAAATGCTTCGTGTTTTTTTTTTTTTTTTTTGGTTTTGTTTTGTTTTTTTCTACAGAATGAAATTTGGCTAAAACAAGAAAGGTCATTGTTCGCAAAACAGGTAGACCAGGTAAATCTTTTGGAACTCATTTAAAATTGGAGTAAAAAGAATAAATAGATGAATAAATGCTGAGAAGGATGCAACAACTTGAAGTATAAATACTTGGAATTTGGAAACAAGGGTTTCTCTGGTGGAAGAAGAACTGTATTTGGGTTCCACAAGAATGGAACCAGTTTTCAACAGTCCTTGCCACCTTTCCTTCACTGTTTGTATGGTGGCAAAATTTGTTTACTATCAGTACATAATGTCAAGACAATGAAACACAAATACACACATGCATGCTTACACAAATACACCGACATATAAAGTCAGCAGCGAAAGTTCCTTCTATTTTGTTTTTGTCTCCCTTTTCTGTCCATTATATTTTCACTTAGTTTTCATCTCCACCCAATAAATTCACTCACAAGGCTTTGATTAGCCCATGTGCAGCACAATAGGATTGCACTTGAAACCATGAGTTTGGGAAAATAAACTTCTAAACCAGTCACCCTCTCATATCAATGCAGAATTCACTTTCTTAATGGGACCAGTGTCTCAGTCTTCATCATCATCATCATTGTTTAACGTCTGCCTTCCATGCTAGCATGGGTGGGACTGTTTTCACAAGAAACCTGCACCAAACTTTTGGCTATGATGTATTGAAAGGGATTCTCAACAATGTGACAAAAGTAAAGCCTGAAGGAAATTTTAGCTACTTCTCCTACTTTCCAGGGGTAAGCAAACAGGAAATAACATTTGCTACTCAAGGACAAAAACCATGTTACACAATGTTATTAACAATAGGTGATATAATAATTATGCTATCAAATATCACTTTACATTAAAAGGTTTAACAATTATTCCATTCCTAATTGTCTTCTAATATTTTATTCTCAACCAACAGCATTTCGATATCACAATAACAATAAGTTATGTAGACAAAGTGTCAAAGAGTAAAATAGTAATTGAATAACTCAATACATTTTGTATATAATTAATAGAGATTGCTGTGTGGTTAAGAAGCATGCTTTGCAACCACATGCTTTCAGGTTCAATCCCACTGTGCAGCACCTTGGGAAAGTGTCTTCTACTATAGCCCCAGGGTAATGAAAGCTTTGTGAGGGAATTTGGTTGATGGAAACTGCGTGGAAACCTATTGTGTCTGAGTGTATGTGTGTGTGTGTGTATGTGTTTGTATGTGTGTGTATGTGCCTGTCTGTGTGCTTGTGTGTGTGTGTGTGTGTGTGTGTACATGTGTGCGCCTCTGTGTGTGTGTGTGTGTGTGTGCACGTGCATGTCCTTATGTTTGTGTTTGAACCCACTCACTACTTGACATCTGGTATTAGATTGTTTACATCCCCTTAACTTAGTGGATCAACAAAAAATATTGATAGAATAAGTACCAGGAGGCAATTTTTTTTTACTAACCCTTTAAAAGGTAGTGCCCCAGCATGGTCATAGTCCAATGAATGAAAGAAGTAAAAGACATAAGATAAAAGAATGATTAAAAGCAGGAGTGGTTGTGAGGTAAGTAGCTTGCTTCCCAACCACATGGTTCCGGGTTCAGTCCCACTGCGTGACACCTTGAGCAAGTGTCCTCTACTATAGCCTCAGACCAACCAAAGCCTTGTGAGTGGATTTGGTAGACGGAAACTGAAAGAAGCCCATTGTATGTGTGTGTGT
>NC_068988.1:57533694-57536137 GCF_001194135.2 Octopus bimaculoides
CCTAGTGGACTATCTTAATGCAAAATAACCTGATGATGAGGAGGAGGAGGAAGAGGAGGTGGAGGACGTGGTGATGATGATGATGATTATGATATGACAATAATGACATTATGATGATGATGGTGATAATGATGATGATGATGATGATGATGATGATGATGATGATGATGATGATGACAAGAAGATGCTGAGGAGAATGAATGGACTTGGCTAAAATATTCATCCAAGACCTTCATCTCTACATTGTCACTCATCACCACTACTATTACTGCAATGGTTACTACTACTACTACTACTACTACTACTACTACTACTACTACTACTACTACTACTACTACTGTTGCTGCTAGAACATAATCTGCAGCTGCCAATTAAGAATTAAAAAGAATTATTAATCTGTTATCACTGTCATTACCATTGAATTTCTTTTCAGAATATCTATCAAACTCATTAAAGTCTAACTTAATTAAACCATAATTAAACCCTGTATCCAATTACTTTCTAGGGAATACCTTCCCCCTATACTTTTTAAATGTTTATATATTTATTTGTTTGTTTTCAGCTCCTTTCTAAGTCACTGTGAAAAAAGAAAATGAAAAAGGAGGCAAAGAAGGATTGGAAAATGACAGAAAGAAAGAAAGAAAGAAAGGAAGAAAGAGAAAGAAAGAGAGAAAGAAAGAGGACAAAGGACTAAAGGCCTTTGAGTTTTCTAACTCCAAAGAAAAATAGTCAAAAAAAAAATTTAATGAGTTCGATTCCTAGACCAGGTTGTGTGTTATGTTCTTGAGCAAGACACTTTATTTTACATTGCTCCAGTTCACTCAGCTGTAGAAATGAGTTGCAACATCTCTGGTGCCAAGCTGTATAGACCTTTACCTTTCCTTTGGATAACATCATTGGCATGGAGACGGCCTTTAGTTGAGCAAATCGACCCCAGGACTTATTTTTTGTAAGCCTAGTACTTATTCTATTGGGGCTCTTTTGGTGAACCACTAAGTTACGGGTACGTAAAAACGCCAGTATTGGTTGTCAAGCAATGTTGGGCGGGGACAAACACAGACACACAAACATATATATATATACATATATACGACAGGCTTCTTTCAGTTTCCATCTACCAAATCCACCCACAAGACTTCGGTTGGCCCGAGGCTATAGTAGAAGACACTTGCCCAAGGTGCTACGCAGTGGGAATGAACCCGGAACCACGTGGTTGGTAAGCAAGCTACTTACCACACAGCCACTCCTGATATATATATAATGCCTTATGTTTTGATAATTTCTTATCCCTTTCTTAGCTTCTACAGAAGCTGTTGTTGAAACTCGATGTGTGTCAATGAACACTTTTGACTTATGTAGAACATTATCACAAATACAGGGATTTACTGATGCGAAATGGTATGGCACAGAGGAAGAAGGCAAAGCAAAAAGCTAAGAGGGTGATGATGATGATGGTGGTGAAGGGAATGATAATGATGAGGACAACAACAACAACAACAATGATGGAGACAAAGACAAAGTCAAAGATAACAAGGAGTGGGGGGAAGCGGAGGAGGAGGATTCAGAAAGTAAAGTAGGTGAAAGAAGAAAACAAAATTAAATAAAAGGAAATAAGAATAAAAATCTTGAAGATAACATAAAGCTTCGAGGAAAATCTATATTCTATCTTATATGGAAAATCAGAAAGTAATAAAAGATTGGGTGTCCATTTGCTTAGATTTTTGGAATCTGAAATCCAATGTGTAACTGCAAGTATCTCTAAAAAGATGAGACTGAAAAGAAGAAAAAGAAAAAGAAGGAAGCAGTTCTACCGCCCATCAGTTGTTCAACAACTGTACATATGGACGAATCTCATATGTAGGTCAGTGCCAATGGGAAGATGACTGCATTTTCTTGTTAAGGTAGCTTTTATTTCTTAATTTTTATTTTCTCTTTCGTCTTTATTTTTGTCTCCTTCCAACTTCTTAATACATTTCTAAATGATCCACCAACCCCACCACCACCACCACCAATGGTATTTCGTCTGCCGCTACATTCTGAGTTCCATTTCCACCAAGGTCGACTTTGCCTTTCATTCTTTCGGCATTGATTAAATAAATACCAGTTACGCACTGGGGTTGATGAAATCGACTTACCCCCCCACTCCCAACAAATTTCAGGCCTTATGCCTATAACAGAAAAGATTATTATTATTATTTTATGTTTGACTTTTGCTTTGCATTTGTACAAGTTGGATCCAAGTCTCACCCAGAGACCTCAAGAGACAACAAGTTAGAAGTTCATGTAGGTGTTATGCCTAGGGTACCATATATTTGGATTTGTAGTTTTGTTCTAGTGAATGTTTAAGAAACCATAAGAAAATTATGTGTTTGTTTTAAAATTTGAGATCACATTATTATTATTATTATTATTATTATTATTATTATTATTAAGGCAGCAGGCA
>NC_068988.1:57536503-57540299 GCF_001194135.2 Octopus bimaculoides
ATATATATTTGTAAGTCCTGGTGTTTTTGTTATGTATTTGTCTGAATATTTTTTTATTATACCTAAGGCACCTACTATGATAGGAATTGTTTCTGTTTTTAGATTCCACATTCGAGTTACCTCTATTTCCAGGTCTTTGTATTTTGAAAGTTTTTCCATTTCTTTTAGAGAAACGTTGTCATCTGCTGGTATTGATACATCAATTAGAAAGCATTTTTTTTCTTCATGATCTTTGACAACTATATCTGGTCTATTTGCCTTAATTTCTCTTATATTATTATTATTATTATTATTATTATTATTATTATTATTAAGGCAGCAGGCAAAATGCTTAGCGACATTTCGTCCATCTTTATATTCTGAGTTCAAATTCCGCTGGGATCAATTTTGCTGAAATTTCAAGCCTTGTGCCTATATTAGAAAGGATTATTTATTATTATTATTATCATTATAAAGAATAAAAAGTTTAGAATGGCACAACAATGCACTATAAAACAAAAAATGGACTATATACCTGTTGTAATTTGGTTATCTATAGTCTGATGATATTTCGGAATTACAATTCCTTCTTCAGATCTTTAGACTCCATCTAAGAATATCTGAAGAAGGAATTGTATTCCGAAATATCATCGGACTATAGATAACCAAATTACAACAGGTATATAGTCCATTTTTTGTTTTATAGTGCATTGTTGTACCATTCTAAACTTTTTATTCTTTACAAACAATACACAATGCTTCAAGCAAACTACAATACTCTCCTATTATTATTATTATTATTATTATTTGTTTTCCTTCATGTGATGTGTTATTATGAATAATTTGCTAAGGAATTGTTTTAGAACTTAAAAGCCAAACCTGTTTATAAATTAGATTTCTGTCGCGAATATAATTATTTTCAATTGTTATTGAGAGGTTTTGAATAGATCTTAAGGAAATTATTGAAAACCTCAAGTTGTTGTTTATATTGTTTGGCTCCAATTCAACCCTGATCATACAGACTTATGACCAAAAGGAATTCCAGCCAGAATCAACTTTAATCCCACTTGCTGACATCAGGCTTTGGGTCAACTAAAGCCTTGTAAAATTCCTTAGATGAAACCCACTGGAGGGACTGGCATTCCTCTTCATGAGTGGTAAATTAAACATGTTACCCAGTTTAACATCACTACCTGATTCTTAGGTACATTTCATTCTCTTACAAGAACGGGCAGGTCTCTAATCCAAGAATAACACCATTCTGTTCATCCACCAGTTACAGAGGCCCTGAAAAGAAAAAGGTCACTGGTGCTGCCCTTCTTCCTCTGAACTAACATATATGAGTTTAAGTTTTTGTCTAAAGTAGGATGATTGAGAGATGCCAAATATTTAAATGTAGACTGGTGCTGGGTTAATTATACTTATAAGTAGGTACATTTGGGTACAGGGATGACCTCCAGGAAATAACTGAGATACATAGTCCAAGCTTTAAAACTTTACCTGTTAGAAGGCACTGGATTTGTACGAGTTGCAAAAGAACAACAACCTCTGCAACAGAGAACCAATGGGAGAATCTAATTTGCGAGAAATAGCAGCCAAATCACTCTCAAATCCCACTATATAAGAAAGGATACACTTATCAGAGTAATTCCTGATATATGAAAAAAATGAGGATGGTTATAATTGGAATGAATTTTATCATTGGTCAACTAGATCAGGGATGATTTAGAGATAAATAGCAATAAAAGCAATCTCCTAGAAATAGCAACCAAATCTACAATTTATATCTTACTCTCTTTGAAACATGGGAAGATTGGAATGACTTTAATCATAAGTTTGCCTAATCAGTCGTGACCTAAGGTTAAACAGTAACAAGCTGGCAAAATTGTAAGCATGCCGGACAAAATGCTGCTAAGAATTTTGTCTGTCTTTTATGTTCTGAGTTCAAATTCTGTCAAGGTCAACTTTGCCTTTCATCCTTTTGGGGTCGATAAAATAAGCACCAGCTTAGCACTGGGATCAATGTAATCAACTAGCCCCTCCCCTAAAATTTCAGGCCTTCTGCCTAGAGTAGAAAGGATACCTTTATTATTTTAGTGGCCATTGTAAAAGGAAAAAGTTTCAAATCACATGAAACATAAAAACAGACAACAAAAAAAAACAGTTTTACATTACCCATGAGATTAGGAGACATTGATGCTTACCTGGAAAGAAGAAAAGAAAAGAAAAATTATAAATCATACTGATTAAAAGTTATTATATTTATAAATGGTTACTAATTAACACACTGTTAATTTCAACAAAGAAACAACAAGAAAAAGTTACAAAATTCAAGACAAACTGAAAAAACATCATTACAAACTACACAGTTTGATGTATTTTGTCATTCATGGTTTATTCATTACTACTGTTAAGGCTATGATTCACTGATGAGGTCAGCATAAAATTAAAACTAATAAAAAGTTGTCTCCTTTCTTTCTCACTGCATTTTTATTTATTTATTCTATAATGACTGAGAGAATTTATCTAGAGATCTCATCTTCATACATACATTTATTAACCTAAATGCCAACACAATGAGTACTCGCTATTTACTTAAATGTTCTATCTAGCACCGTTGAGAGTGCATAAGTCTACTACTGCCAATTTTATGCCTATTAAACATTACACCTGCAGCAAGGGCTGATGCAATATAGCAGGGACAGACACATCCTTAGTCACGGCAGATAGCACTTGGAGAAATCACCAGCTCATTTACTATTACATCTCCAAAAGATCCCATCCTTGATAAACTAGGTATAAAGGACCTATTAGAGTATCTCCCTAAAACTCTCTACCAAACTGCATAATGGCACAGAAACATCAACACCTTCCAGCTGCCCCTATAAACTAACATGGAGGCAGCTCTTATACATACATACCCAACAGTTTTCTCTGCCACTAATACCTAAGTCCTCAATAATCTAGGAATGATACTCGAGGGAATTCTACTCTATAAAACTTTCTGCATACCAGGTTGTCCTCTTCAGAATAGAACAGATATGAATCCTGAACCCACAGGACTTTTAGTGTTACTATGAGTCCCATGAAAACTAACCACTCTTTCCGGTGTCAATCTTAACATGTTGACCTTTGACTATTATAAATAATTGTTGGCACAAAGTGAAGGAACCCTTAAGTCAAAATCAATATAGAATAAGGAAGACTATTTTAAAAGTTTCTGCTGTTTATTGCAGGAAGCTAACCTACACAGTCTGGTTTCTAAAAATATGGCTTTGTGTTCTTTCTACATTTTCCCCTGATAATGCATCAATTCAATTCATTTACAATATCAGTTTGCTTGTAGAAACAGAGTGCTCTGGTAGGAGTTAGGTTTGTAATTTCTGGGTGTATATGTTAGGTACGTGAAGAAGAGGACAGTTTGAACAACTAAGCAATGTTAGCACTGAGAAGATATCTGCATGTATATATTCTTTTATTTGTTTCAGTCATTTGACTGCAGCCATGCTGGAGCACCACCTTTACATATATATGCATATATATACATACATACATACACACATACACACACACACACACACACACACGAGCGCGCGTGCATGAATATGTACATAGACATAGCCTTGTCACACTTTGCGTTGTGTTGATTCAGGCTAAGGATTACATTTATGGATACAAGTTTCTGTGGAGTATTCAGCCATTTGACTGTAATAATAGATACTTTCCATTGATATAATAACAGAAACACTCATCATCACAACCACTGGAAATTCTATCATCATCATCATCACCAAAACCACCACCACCACCACCACCA
>NC_068988.1:57541350-57547495 GCF_001194135.2 Octopus bimaculoides
GTTCCATATGTATGTTTGTGTATATGCATGTAGCAGTGAGTTGTCTGAAATATATCAATAAAACTAGTTATCTGTATTCAGTGAGTTTTTGAAATGCATGCTAATGCTGTAATATTTTTACATATATTACCAGTTGGCTATTCATGCAAGTATATATATATATATATATATATATATATATATATATATATTACAAAATAGGAAAGCGGAAATTTCTTTGCTATTATTTATTCTACATTACATGTGTTTCATTTGCTAAAAGAAATCACAAGTAATATACAACAGCAACTGTAACTATATATTGGATTGTAATAATGGAATAAGCAGGAAAAAAACAGGAAAAAGCTGGGATTTACATTAACTACCTACATAACACGTGTGTATATGTGTGTGTGTGTGTGTGTGTGCATCTTTTATCTTTTTTCTTTTACTTGTTTCAGTCACTTGATTGGTCATGCTGAGGCTCAGCCTTGAAGTCAAACTAATCAGCCCCAGGACTTTTTTTTAAAGCCTAGTACTTATTCTATAAGTTCTTTTTTGCCGAACCGCTAAGTTACAGGGACATAAACACGAACAACACCGGTTGTGCAGCGGTGGTAGGAGGCAACGACAGAAACAAAGACACACACACACACACACACATATTCCCGATGCACTTCTTTCAGTTACTGTCCACCAAATCCACTTGCAAGACTTTGGTTGGCCCAAGGCTATCGTAGAAGACTGAACCCAGAACCATGTGGTTGTGGCTGGGAAGCAAACTTCTTACCACACAGCTATACCTGATATATATATATATATGGGAGAATTTACGAGAAAAACAACAGATGAGGACAGGTGGTGTAAACAACAAAAGGATGTATTAGATTAACGCTTGGGAATAGAGAAAGTCTTTAATGTTTCAAGCTACGAATTCAACAGAAAGAAATAAGGAGAAAAACAAGGAGAAAAAAAATTTTTAATGTCGTGGTCAGCGATTTATCATGGCAACTGCCGGACAGAAAGTTCACACAGGAGAGCTAAGAAAAAGGGGAGATAACAAAAGGGGATATACACACTGATTTTTCAAAAAGTAGAAAAAGAAAGATGTGACTGATTTCACAGCTGTCTTGCTTCTGTCTAGTGTTTGAAGTTTGCCCTATTTCTATAGGATGTTCATGGCTCAAATTAGTATATGTTTTGAATAGGATTTGATTGGTAGAGGACAGTCACATGACTGGTCTTAGAAATTTTTTTGTTCACTCTATGCCCTTGTTTGCCTGCTCTGTTTAACCCTCTGTGGGCAATAAAGAAATAAAGAGAGAGGGAGAGAGAGAGAGAGAGAGAGAGAGAGAGAGAGAGAGAGAGAAGAATTCAAGTGTCTCCTGAAAACACAGCACTGTAAAATATGAAAGAAGGGTTTATTTTCTGATTTTCTGAGTTCAAAACCTGTTACAGTTGATTTTGATTCTCATCTCTATAGCAGAAAGAAAGAATATCAATAAAATAGCAATATGTCTTTCATAAGGACTCCTTCAGTTAAACATGCCTAACACCTTCACAATTCTGTTGTTTTGCAATGTTCCCCACTTCACTGCTGTATCATGATAAGCAAGATCATGAGCTGAAAATTCCACTCTCATCTTTTACATCACAGTAAATAATGAGAGAAGGGTTTACAGTTAGAAATGCCATATCAAGTGTGAGTCTTAAACCAGTGGTTCGAAGTGTGTTGTGTGTGTGTTGGCACTCCGTCGCGGGTTCCAGTTGATCCGATGAACGGAACAGCCTGCTCGTGAAATTGACGTGCAAGTGGCTGAGCACTCCACAGACACGGATATTCAGCATGACACAGGGGATATTCAGCATGACATAGTGTGACAAGGCTGACCCTTTTGAATTACAGGCACAACAGAAACAGGAAGTAAGAGTGAGAGAAAGTTGTGGTGGAAGAGTACAGCAGGGTTTGCCACCAGCCCCCCTGCCGGAGCCGCGTGGAGCTTTAGGTGTTTTCGCTCAATAAACACTCACAACGCCTGGTCTGGGAATCGAAACCGCGATCCTATAACCGTGAGTCCGCTTCCCTAACTACTGGGCCATTGCGCCTCCACTGTGGTTCGAAGACATACTTGGCTATAGGATTATCTCTTCTTTCTTTTCTTCCTCTTTTGTACATGCTCTGGGTAGGTTTTATTGAATTTTTCAAGCATGAGGGTCACTGTGTGTGTATGTGTATGCATGTGTGTGTGTGTGTGTGTGTGTGTGAGTGAGTGAGACAGTGTCTTTGTGTGTATGTGAGAGAGATGATGTCAGAGAAAGAGACAGAAAGAGTTATATGTACTCTTGACCTCATCTACAATACAGTGACTCAGCAACTGGCTGTGTGGTGGTTTATACTGTTTTATAGTGTGTTTATACTATGTTTTATACACATGCACATGCATACACATACACACACACATGCACACACAAGCACACACACACTCACACACACACACACCTACAACCCAGATTGGTAGCCATAATCATAAACCTATGAACTCTCACAAGTAGTCACAAACAGAGGCACAGATTTACACACACATATTGTGCATAGAAAGGGTGTCTGTTTTACACACACACACACATAAACATACATACACACACACATACAGAGGGTGTGCTGGGTATTTGAGAATAAAGCAACAAACTTCCAGAAAAATAGCACACACATTCAACAGATTTAACTAGATACATCCAAGAAATAGGCCAGTCATTCAACAAAATTGCCCTAAGTGCCAACAATGGGCTTTGGTACAGTTACAGAATCAATCGCATGTTACAATCAGGTGATCCCCTATCTACAAGGGGGTGCTGGAAAGTTACTGGTTGAAAGTCTGACTGGAGACCCAACATTCCAAGTTGTTGACCCTACTACTGTCTGACATTACATTAGGATATAAGTGCTGAATGTGAAATATGGAATTAAACATTTAGCTTTCTTCCAGGTCATCTCCCCAGCCAGTCACCCCACAACTACAAAGGGGAGCTAAGAAGTTCCTAGCTTTAAAGGTATCGCGAAAGGCCTGGTTGGAGGCCCAAATTTCTGAGCTCTTTCACAGGGTTTAGAAAAACTGAAGGACTGCTGCAATGAATCTGAGAGGGGAATGTTAAGTAAAATCATAATTAACTGATCTTCCTGTATTATGTATTATTTCTTTCCACCTTGTTTTGCACCTATGTACTCATACATATGTGCGCATATGTGTATGTATTTGTGTGTGTGTGTGTGTGTGTGTGTGTATGTGAATGTTACTCTCTCCTTGTCTTGACATCATGTGACAGTCGTAAGAGAACGACACCATCATACAAGCAGAATTCTTTGTTTTCAATCTTCTGTGAAAAACATGTCTGGCCATTGGTGGAGATATTACCTAGCTTGCAAATTGGTTACGGATTGGATACAGGAAGGGCATCTGGCTGTAGAAAATTCCAAAATTCTACCTCTGCCCAATCCATGTGAGCATGGAAAAGTGGACATTAAAACAATAATGATGATGATGACGACAAAGACAATGATGATGATGATGACAACAACGACAAGAACGATGACAATGATAATGATGAAGATGTTGATGACGATGATGATGATGATGATGATGATGATGATGATGACGATGATGATGAAATTGGTATGAAACAAATAGTCAAAGAGTGGACAGTTTACAGCTAGTCACTGGATACTGCCTTGTGTCTGTGACTAAGAATCAACTCCCAAATGACCCAGACAAAGCAACTATAAATAACCACCACTGGCTCACTTGCTGACTGTCTGGCTTGTAGGGCCTCTCTATTATTATAAAGTAATGACTGCACTATAATAATCAATACTGAGCAGAGAGTTAGCCTTAGCTTGCTGTAGTGAGTTCAGTCCCTTTAGAATATACAGTAAGGCAGTGTTTCTCAATCGGGGTTCCCCGGAAGCCTAGGGTTTCACAAAAGGTTCCTAGGATTTCCGCAAGGAAGAGTGAGATAAGCTAATGCTAATTTCATGATCGTAATATTACTATACATGCACAACATATTATTGGTTATTGTAATATTGTAATATAGATATCATCCTATCTAACTTATTATGTTATAAAAAAATATAACAACCATATACATGTGTGTGTGTGTGTGTGCGTGTGTGGTATTTACCATGTGAACTACGATGAAAAGATATGAGAAAGATATGGTATATAATTTTTTTTGTGCAGGAGTTCCTTGAGACATGTAATTTCAGTTCTATATTTAAGAGATGAGGAATTATGTATATTATTTACATTATTTACATCTGACAGATATTTGTCCTCATCTCATTTGTTGTTAACACAACATTTCAGCTGATGTACTCTCCAGCCTTCATCAGGTGTCCTGGAGTCGAATTGTTCGACTAAAGGCGGTGCTCCAGCATGGCCGCAGTCAAATGACGGAAACAAGTAAAAGAGTAAAAGAATAAAAGAGTAAAAGAGTAACCTTGTAGCGCACTGTGTTGCACCAATTCATCCTCAGGAGCATATTAAGGGCCACATGCTTTTGTCAACTTAATTACTCAAATGATTACTCCATGATACAGGATGGGATTGTACTGTAATTCAAAGGGCCAGCCTTGTCAAATACATTCACACACACACACAGTGTCATGCTCTGGATTACTTCAATGTCTATACTTCAATAAGTGAAAGAAACGATGAGGATGTCTACTAGATGGACTATACCTGGGGTTTCAAAGAGACAGACTTGCATCACATAGTATAAGACTGATTCCATCTGATGATTATGTGGAATGGCCACATTAAGGCTTGTGGTTATGAGGTGGGTCATGATAGCAACAGTGGAAGGTATCAGGTCAGATTAACCAATCAACAGGTAGAGAAACAGAGGAGTGAGATGACTGGGTGCAGCTGTTTGGATGCTGACGATTTGGTATGGCTGACTGGACATTCAAACTGTGTTGGCAATAGTACTTTGGGGCACTGGATGCAAACATACATGTGTGCACACAGAAATATATATATATAAAGAGAGATAGGGGGAGAGAGAGAGAAGGAGAGAGAGAGACAGACAGAAAGATAAACACTGCAATCTATTTATTGAGTACAATTAACATGAACACTTTCCTTCTCTTCATATGCATAAGAGAAATATACTCACACAGATAAACAGATAGATAGATGGATAGATAAATAGATAGATAAATAGATAAATAGATAGATAGATAGAGAGAGAGAGAGAGAGAGAGAAAGATAGATAGAAAGAGAGAGAGAGAGAGAGAGAGAGAGAGAGATTAAAATGTCTCATATCAAATAAGTCAGCGTGAAATCAGCAATACCAATTTGACAGTGCCAAAACAGCAGTGCCAAAACATCTACCCATGAAATGGAGGTCGATGAGTTTAGGGTTCACCTCTCTTTCCTGGGGTGAAGTGAGGAATAGAGGAATAAGCAGCTACCCGGGTTACTGATTCACTAAAGAATAAACTTAAAAAGAGAAATGGAAAAAGGTGAAAGGGACAGAGAGGAAATGTGGAGGTGAGAAATTTACACAGACAAGAACAGGTTTACATATGATGTTTCTGTTACCTGGTGCCATTTGCATGTATGCTTGATACAGAATTTGTGTGTGTATACTTGTATAATTTTAACATATTTATAAGGAAACTGTGTACAAAACAGCTATTTAAATGCACAAATAATGCAAAAATTATATATTGTCCTCTTCTGCATCAAATTATTTAGAAAACAAGGATGACACGCAAATTCGTGAAGTGTTCCATATTTTCTTCAAAGGAGTAGGAGTGGCTGTGTGGTAAGTACCTTGCTTACGAACCACATGGTTCCGTGTTTAGTCCCACTGCGTGGCACCTTGGGCAAGTGTCTTCTACTATAGCCTCGGGCCAACCAAAGCCTTGTGAGTAGAATTGGTAGACGGAAACTGAAAGAAGCCCGTCGTATATACGTATATATATCATCATTATTGTTTAACGTCCGCTTTCCATGCTAGCATGGGTTGGACGATTTGACTGAGGACTGGTGAAACCGGATGGCAACACCAGGCTCCAATCTAATTTGGCAGAGTTTCTACAGCTGGATGCCCTTCCTAACGCCAACCACTCAGAGAATGTAGTGGGTGCTTTTACGTGTCA
>NC_068988.1:57548567-57551498 GCF_001194135.2 Octopus bimaculoides
AGGGGTTTGTGTTTTATCTACCTTCCTACTTATTAGGATTTTGGTTTTAGCTAGGTTGACTCTAAGGCCCTTCAATTCTAGTCCTTGCTTCCACACCTGAAACCCCCCAACATCGCTTGACAACCGATGCTGGTGTGTTTACGTCCCTGTAACTTAGCAGTTCAGCAAAAGAGACCGATAGAATAAGTACTAGGCTTACAAAGAATAAGTCCTAGGGTCGATTTGCTCAACTAAAGGTGGTGTTCCAGCATGGCCACAGTCAAATGACTGAAACAAGTAAAAGAGTAAAAGAGTTATCATTATTAGAATCATTGCCAATTTGAGATTTTAGCATTCAAACTGACCTTGTCTGGTTGAAATATTTTACCTGTTTTATGTTCAAGCCAGCTAGATCTGACCTCTTGCACCTACCCTACAATGTTGCTCCTAAAAATACACAATCATGTCATTGAAATATCGAACTTATGTGATAATGCATAATTAATTCAAAATAATGGGAATAAATAAACATTACATTTGACAGAGTAATCTCAGTGTCAAATGGTCAAGGAATGGACATCCTATGCAGTTGCCCAAGGGGTCCACAAATTTAGGGATCCAGTGCTAAATTATATATACTGTGGCCGTGAGTGTAATGGACCTAATGCATTGCTCTAACTGGAAGTTTTTAATGCTGCGAAGACAAACCTGGACTAAATTGGAAATTTAACAAAGGAATTCAAAAAAGAAAAAAGGATTTCCTGCAACAGCATTTTGCTCAGATCTACTCATTATGAAAAACAAAAAAAACGGTAAGTAAAAAAAAAAGAAAAAATATATTATAAAGGAGTGGAAAACATGAAAAAAATTTCTCCATTATAAGGCAAGGTGTGAATTATTTCTTGGTAACAAAATTTCTAAACATGAAGCAAAAAAAAAAGGAAAAGATTCTTCCTTTGTGTGCATCACACACACACACACACACACACACACACACACACACACACACACACACACACACACACACACACACACACACACACACACACGCATACACACACATACACATACACACATACACACACAAACACACATACACACACAAACACACATACACACACACAAAATATACACATGTACAAGCAAAATGTGGGGCCAAATCAGTCTAAGAAGGCAGTAACTATCAAAAAGAACCAACTCAGGCCAGAAATGAAGGCAAGACCATTATTGAAACTATATGCACATCCCATCAATTCTATCAAATAAACAAAACTCTCTGACCCTTTATGCTTTTCGTATTCATTACTTTCTATTTAACAGTGACTACTTCTGCTACCAACAACAGATTCCTGTCTTTAGACAGATAGCATGTGTGTCATATAGAGAGATATAGTTTATATACATTCTTTTATTATTAAATGGTAGAAATTACAGAGTGACTCAGGGGTTTAAAGTTTCATGCAGTGGCACTAACCAAACTCTGATATCTTTTGCTGATTAATAACGTAAAAAATAAATATATATATTCATATTTTGAATTCTATTTTCCCAGATATATATGACCAAACCTGTATATTAAATATAAATATAAATAATATATATATATATATGTACAGTAATCCCACACGATACCGTGGTTCACCTATCGCACAGTCAGTACATCACGGTTCACCTATCATGTACTCAGTACATCACGGAGTTTTCTGGCCGATATATGAAAATTTATATCGCGGATTCCTCGGTATATCTGGATTTCTGCAGCTGATATTTTTTTAGATTTTTATTATTTGTGTGGGAGGTTTTGGAATGTAACATCCGCAATAGTCGAGGGATTACTGTGTGTGTGTGTATATATATATATATATATATATATATGTGTGTGTGTGTGTGTATGCAGAACAGTTAAATTATAGGTGCAGGAGTGGCTGTGTGGTAAGTAGCTTGCTTACCAACCACATGGTTCCGGGTTCACTCCCACTGCATGCCACCTTGGGCAAGTGTCTTCTACTATAGCCTCGGGCCGACCAAAGCCTTGTGAGTAGACGGAAACTGAAAGAAGCCCGTCGTATATATCTATATATATATATATATATATATATTTAACAGTGTGTGCATATGTTTATGTGTTTGTGTTTGTCCCCCCAAGATCGCTTGACAACCGATGGTGGTGTGTTTACGTCCCCGTAACTTAGCGGTTCAGCAAAAGAGATCAATAGAATAAGTAATAGGCTTACAAAGAATAAGTCCTGGGGTCGATTTGACTGAAACAAGTAAAAGAATAAAGAGTATATATACATACATATATATATGTATATATATATATATATATATATATATATATATATATATATATATATATATAAATCATATATATAAATCATATATATAAATCATATATATATGTATATATATAGATAAATTGCCAGATAGATAGATATAGATTTCAAAATGTATAGATAGACAGAGAGGTATATAAATAGTAATACTTACATAATACCATTTCTTATACTTAGAGCTTAAAACACAAAAGACAACAAGAAACTAGAACAACTGCGACGACAGTATCAAGGACAAATATGAAACTATGAGCAAAGTGTGTTATGTTACATAAGGCAGCACCATAGAATATTCATATATGTATCATTATCCGTCTGGATGTGACAACACCATACCTACAGATATTGAATCAATGAAGGGAAGATGAAGATGAGGAAGAGGAGGAAGTGAAGAAAAGAGAAGGGGGGGGGGTGTTGGAGGGGAATGGAAAGGGGAACAGCAGTAATAACAACAACAACAGCTATAATAACAAGTAGAACAACAATAACAGCTGAATTGAAATGAATGGAGGTGGCAGTTAGAATACATGTGGCAGAACAGTTAAATTATCCGCCAAAATTTGTACAAGATTGTATTACCAAATTCAAGACACTTCCATCTCCCCCATTGCTATAT
>NC_068988.1:57551808-57553506 GCF_001194135.2 Octopus bimaculoides
CAACATACTGAAAGGAATCAGTAGTTCTTTGACTGCTATTTCTAAATTTTCAGTATGTTGGAGAAGCAACTCAATTGCTAATCCCTGTATATTTATAATGATATATATATATATATATAGATAGATAGATAGATAGATAGATAGATAGATAGATATTCTCTTTTACTTGCTTCAGTCATTTGACTGCGGCCATGATGGAGCACCGCCTTTAGTCGAACTGATTGGCCCTAGAACTTATTCTTTGCAAGTCTAGTACTTATTCTATCGGTCTCTTTAGGTTGAACCACTAAGTTACGGGGATGTAAACACACCAACGTCGATTGTCAAGTGATGGTGGTGGGGACAAACATAGGCACACAAATACATACCTACACACATACACACACATATATATATATGACAGGCTTCTTTCAGCTTCTTATTTCTTTATTGCCCACAAGGGGCTAAACATAGAGGGGACAAACAAAGACAGACAAAGGGATTAAGTCGATTACATCGACCCCAGTGCGTAACTGGTACTTAATTTATCGACCCCGAAAGGATGAAAGGCAAAGTCGACTTCGACGGAATTTGAACTCAGAACGTAACGGCAGATGAAATACCGCTAAGCATCTCACCTGGTGTGCTAACGTTTCTGCCAGCTCACCACTTTCCATGCTAGCGTGGGTTAGACAGTTTGACTGGAACTGGTAAGCTGGAGAGCTGCACCAGGTTCCAGCTTGATTTGGTGTTCCTAATGCCAACCACTCTGAGAGGGTGCTTTTTACATGCCACCGACACAGATGCCATTTACATAAAACCATTACAAGCCACAACTACAATTTCACAGGTGTCATTTACCTGATGCCGGCAATGGCTACAATTATGATTACACCTGGGCTGATGAGACACACACATAAACACACACATATATATATGCATACACATACACACACACACACATCGAATCTCTTCCTATTATTTTTTCTTTCTGATATAACCAATTTCTTTTTCTTTCACTCCCATTTTCATCATCATCATCATCATCATCATCACTGTCATCACCTGTTTAGTTTTACTCACAAATTAAATCTCACAAGTAACCTAATTTGACCTCTCTCTCTTTCTCTCTCTCTCTCTCTCTCTCTCTCTCTCTCTCTCTTTCTCACATACACACACACATTAACACTTCCATAGAAATATGTGACAAAAAAGTCAACTTTTATTTACTAAATTATCTAAATAATTTTAAAACAAATCACCTTATTAAACTGACCATTGATAAATTCTTTGATAAAAATCACATTATCATAAAAGATCTATATTCCTTCGACAAAACATAAATATCACATATATATACAAGACAAATCAATTTTTTTCCCCCTCTAAGCATGAAAACTGAACTTTCTGTAAAATAAATTCTGAATCTCTTCAAATTATCCCCCCTTTTCTTTCGTAGTCACTATCACTAGGCTTTTGTTTATTTTCTCCAACAAAAAGGTAAATTTCAATTTGCTCGGAATTTTTTCATACATCATTCTAGTATATTGCTAAGCAGCTGAATATAAACATCATACACACATGGCTACAAACATATATACACACACACACACACACACACATATATATAGAGCAAATAATTCACAAGAAAAATAGTTTACAAAAAAATAATTTGTGAAGATACCATTGACTCTGTTATTATCAAGAGTAACAATCTAA
>NC_068988.1:57553661-57565793 GCF_001194135.2 Octopus bimaculoides
ATATATATATAATAGGCGAAGGAGTGGCTGTGTGGTAAGTCGCTCGCTTACCAACCACATGGTTCTGCGTTCAGTCCCACTGCATGGCACCTTGGCCAAGTGTCTTCTACTATAGCCTCGGGCTGACAAAAGAATTGTGAGTGGATTTGGTAGACGGAAACTGAAAGAAGCCTGTCGTATATATGTATATATGTATGTATGTATGTATGTATATATATATATATGTGTGTGTGTGTGTTTGTGTACCTGTGTTTGTCCCCCCACCATCGCTTAACAACTGATGCTGGTGTGTTTATGTCCCTGTAACTTAGCAGTCCGGCAAAAAGAGACCAATAGAATAAGTACTAGGCTTACAAAGAATAAGTCCTGGGGTCGATTTTCTCGACTAAAAGGCAGTGCTCCAGCATGGCTGCAGTCAAATGACTGAAACAAGTAAAAGAGTAAAGAGTAAATATATATTTGAAAGTCTATGAGAATTACTTAATGCAATTTTGAAGTGTAAAGGTGAATTTGTTTTAAAATTATTTTTTTTAAAAAATGTTATAAAATCTTTTATCAGGATGTTACTAACCTTTTTTGGGAAGAAGTTTTTTACCAAATGTGTGAGCACTTGCAATTAACCTTCACATATGTACACACGCATATATGGCAACTATACGCACTTGTGTACCTAACACAAGGCAGCACCACTTTTACATGTTTATTTCCACCCGTACAACACCCTCGTTCTCACAACCTTGGCAGCATGTCTCTATATTTCCCCTGCCAACCACCTACACAACGAGCCAACAAAACAAACACTTCTACCTATTTCTATGGTACCTGATTATTTTAATTCAATTTTCTGTAGAGACGGAAAGTGAGAGAGAAAGCGAAACGATTACACACACACACACGCACACACACATATATACATTTGTATACATATATATATAGATATATATACATATATATACATATGCATACACAGACACACAGACACACATCTGTTTCTTCCTATTACTTTCTTTTTGTCTATTGACAAAAGGTAGTAGATATTATATACAGAATCATATCTCTATGTATTTAGCCATGCTGTGAATATTAAGCCCATGGGATTTTTGTTTCAACACCTTGAAACAAGGATCAAAGCAGCTGTTTTCACTCTCTTTACAGCTCATCAGGGCCCACTTACCTTTCCGCATAAAAATTCAGTTATGAAATAATGGAAGATTACTTATTAAAATGTAAATGAAACTGCATGAGTCATAACTCAATTATGATGAGATAATAAATTTACTCCAAGGATTTATTTGAAAATGTACCCTACAGACATAGCACAGGTAACAGCCAGGACTAGACAAAAAGAAAAAAAAATTTCATTGAGAGCACTAATTCATTCATTTATAAGAAAGATGAATCATTAGAGCCAAATTACAGCAAATTCCATACCACCAATCACTTCATGGTATGAAGCTTGCTTCCCAACCACATGGTTCCAGGTTCAGTCCCACTGTATGACACTTTCAGCAATTGTCTTCTATGATAGCCATGGGCCAATCAAAGCCTTGTGAGTGGATTTGGTAGATGGAAACTGAAAGAAGCCTGTTGTATATATAATATTGGGGTCGCAAGAAAGTAATTTCAGTTATTTAGTGTGAAATAAAAGTCACCTTTTTCATACAAAGAATGAACTTTAATCAATTATATATTTTCCATTTTGTTCGATGACCTTTTGCCATCTTTCAGGCAACTTCATGATTCCACACTCAGAACTTCTGGTCCTTATCAGCCAAAAGCTGAAGTAAGTGTGATTTCTGGTTATCATCATTATTGAAAGTTTTACCATTCAAAGAACTATTAAACATCCTATTTTTCCATGCTGGTATGAGTTGGTAGTGGGTAGCAATTTTCTTCACTACTTCAGGGAGTGACGACCCTGCCTGACATGAGTCCCGGGCTCAGCTGGCTCCGTCTGACAGTACCCGGTATGGGCCCCTATCCAGTGAGTCATCATCATCATCATCATCATCAATTCATTGATGGTTTTTCGAGGCAGATTTTCTATAGCTGGATGCCCTTCCTGTACCCAACCCTCACCAGTTACCAAGCAAGGTAATATTTTGCCAATAGCCAGAGATGTTTTCACAGGATATTGGAAATGAATGACACTGCTTGTATGACAGTGACACTCATTCACAACAGTCATGCAATGTCTAAACAAGGACACACACACACACACACACACACAGATGACAGGCTATAGGAGACGCTTGTCCAAAATACCATGCTTAAAGACTGAACCCGGAGTCATGTGGTTGGAAAGCAGACTTCTTAGCTACATAGCCATACCCTACCTTCTGATTATTAGCAAAACAAGATAGTCATTGTGTGGCTGAAGTGGCAACAGCTGTACCAAGTTTGCTGTGGTGACTGCAAGGATAATAAAAGAAAATAAAAAAATGCAACAGTGTGGACCCCAAAACTCCGGATATTCTTTGGTAATCAATGCTACAGAACAGCACAACAGCATGACAGCCACACAACAGTGCAACAGCAACACAACAGGAATGATGCTGCTGAAATGTGCTGAAATCTTTGTGATTTACAGTACAAATTAGAGCAGGTTAATTCAGTTCTGTCTGACTTTATAGGATGTATTATATAAAGCAATGAGGTACTATTCTCTACGTGGTTAGAAAAATGAGCAGCTGTAGTCTGATGAAACAGAAAAAAATGCTAAAAGTAGTCAGGCCAGTCTCTTTATTATATTTTTTATTTTGTTTTAATTTTTTTCTGATCACAAAGACACAAAACACGATGTTTAAGCATAGAAAATATTTTTCATAGTAAGGCTAAAAATGTGTTTACTATAAACCACATTTCTAACTTCCGTCTCTTTCTCACTTTCTCTCTCTCTCTCTGGATGTTCAAACAGGACAAAGGTACTCAATACATGTACTAGAGTTTATTTATTTATTCAAATGTGATGATCCATTTCATCAGATTTGCAAGTTTGTTGCCCCAGTGCACGTGTTATTGTGAAAGCAGCTGTTGATATGCTTTGTGAAAAATCACATAACAAAGGTAACAAACCCAGGGCAGAGAAGACAGAGTGAATCATCTTCTATTGAATATATATGTAAATATTATATTAGAGATAAGCAACAATTAATGACTGCAAAAGAACAAACAAGTTCACTGAGAGAACTAGAACCCTAGAACCATCAAGCTATGTGTCTATTGTTTGTTTACTGAATGACTGTATTAATGAATACAATACAGTACACATCTTGGTAAAGAAAGACAACTTAACTAAGGATCAATAAAGGAAGCGCCAGACAAATTATTAGGGTTAACATATTCAACTAAACCCCTCTGAAAGTAGGGTCCTAGTATGTCCATTCCAGGTTGTTGAGCCAGGTCTCAGGTTGATAATACCTTCCTCCCTTTCTTCTTCCCTACCACTAATATGGGAAGCCCAGTAAAGGGCCATGAACACTGCATTCTCTTCTGACTAAAAGATATAAAAGTGTTAAAGCAGAGATGTACGGCAAAATATTTAAAAAAGTTAATGGAGAAGATAACTTTCATACATCATTGGGAACACCAAATTTAGGGCACTTGCTTAATGTGTCTCAGAGTTCAAAATTGTATTTTTTTCAAAGGCTTGCTTATCTTTAAATTCTAGTTGATAAAAAAGGTAGCTCATGCCAAGCGTGATGGGCCACACTTTGTCTATGACTGGTCTATGTCATTCCTCAAACTGTTAGAAATAGCAGGAAATCTCCCACAAACCACTCCCTACCGTCTTAAAAGATACAGTTTCCTGTCATCATTGGTTTGCTAAATCATCATCATCATCATCATCATCATCATCATCGTTTTTCGTCCGCTTTCCATGCTAGCATGGGTTGGACGATTTGACTGAAGACTGGTGGAACCCGAAGGCTACACCAGGCTCCAATCTTATTTGGCAGAGTTTCTACAGCTGGATGCCCTTCCTAACGCCAACCACTCCGAGAAAAATGTTTGAGAAAAAAATTACGAGATATCTTAGATCATGTGTTTGCTCAATCAAGCCAAACCTAGGGTTAAACAACAACAACAACAACAATCTAACTGGTAAAATCATGTGAGCACATGATTGGCTAGACTATTGGATGTTGTTATACATCACTGATCACAATGTGCTTTCCATTGTTTTAGCTTTTGAACGATACCACCTCACTGGCAACGTGAGCTGGTAAATGTTTCTCCTGAGTGGAAAGCCAGTTTGTCACAGGGTTACCTATTCACAGCTGAGTGGACTGAAACAAGGTGAAATGAAGTATTTTGCTCAAGAACCACAACACACAGCCCAGTCCAGGAATTGACCCCCACAATCTGTTGATCGTGAATGCAACACCCCATACCACTAGGCCACGTGCCTTCACTAATTGATAAAATGCGTACCAGTAATTCTCTACAGTCAAATAGATCAACTGTAGTCTTTCTATCAGTAAAGCCCAATAAAGTAATTGATATGGAGAAACTGCACTCTGTAATGCAGTTGGTATTAGGAAGGGCAACCAGCTGTAATAACCCAGCCCAAAGCAGACATTGAAGCTTGACACAACCCCCTAGTTTGTTAGTTCATGTCAAATTGTCCAAACCATGCCAGCATGGGAAAAGGGACGTTAAACGATGATGAGATAGTGAAGAAAGTGGGTTGATTGAGACAATCAAATCTAGGACTAAACAGAAATATTTTTGATCACAGATCTGCTGGATCAGTATTGACTTAGTTTTAAACAACAACAACAACATTGTTGTTTAGACCCAGGTTAACCTTGACAAAGGAAATCTATCAACCAAAGCATTCCAGCAATGCCCATCCTACTGAGTAACAGACATTGCATATATTTATATATGATATAAATTTATGATATAATTTTATACGGTGCTCAAGTGCACTACAACTCATCACAAGTGCACTACAACTCATCACAAGTGCACTACAACTCATCACAAGTGCACTACAACTCATCACAAGTGCATGAACAGTACATAGAATAATGCACAGGAAGTGAACGGTGAATAAGTTTTAAAAAAAAAAACAATGTGGGGAAGGGGAGATCAGGTGCACTGTTGGTGAATTTCAGGAAGCATGGAAGTTTTAAAGGGTGTAGTATCCTGACAGCTAACAACTAATACGTGTGGTTTATTCCATGCTTCAGCAATTCTGAGAGTGAAAAAATGTTTCTGAAAGTCATGGGTGCTGTGTTGCATTTTTTTAAATATATTTTTGTGAGCATGTCCAGGAGTGTAAGACAAATGGAATTCAAAAAGGTGCCCAAGATTGTTGTTGGAAGGATGTTGGATAATCTTGTGGGTGTCTACCAAGTCAGTTGCCAGATGCTGAAGCATTATGTGTCCATGTCCAGAACTACTTGATCCATTGTGCTCCGTGCATTTTTTTTTTTCAGACATACCAGGCCTTAATCTGAGATAGATCCAGCTGCTATTTCTCTTATGCTGAATGACCCGGTGAAGAGTTCTCTGTTGTCCTGCTAAGTCTAGTTCTGTAGTTTACTAAAACTATGATCAGATTTTCCAGTAGAAGAAAATAGTTAAGAAGTTAAAACATTTTACAACCAGGTAAATATCTTGCAGAAACTGCAATGTGTAAGATTAACCTAAATGTTAACATAGCACACAAAAAGTTTTTTTTTAAAAAGTAATATAAACAAGAACACACCTGTGAACAGCAGGTAATGCAGTGCAATAAACAGGTGCAACAGATATATAAACTACTAAACTGTCAAATATCTATACATCTATACAGAAATCTTTTATCTGCATTGGACAAAAACATTCAGAAATTGCAAAGACCCTTTCAGTAAACTGGTGCATTAATAGACATTAAAACTTGCAAAGTTTAATGAGTCTGGCAGTCAACGATGTGACCCGTTTAATGAGTCTGATAGTCAACATCCTTCCAATAACAACCTTGGGCACCTTTTTAAATTCCATTTGTCTAACACTCCTGGACATGCTTACAAAATATATATATAAATAAAAAAAAAAGCAACACAGCACCCATGACTTTCAGAAACATTTTTTCACTCTCAGAATTGCTGAAGCATAGAATAAAGGACACATTAGATATCTGTTTTAATGTAATATGTTATATACAATAAATAAGATAACCAGACAACAGTGAAAACAACATAACAAACTAACAAATCTCTTTATGAACCAACAATCAATATTCCTTGTGAACTAACCACCTGACACCTTCTGGCTTCACTGCAAACTAACATGAACTTCACTAAATTCTGACCTCTGGACGACCCTGAACTCACTCAGATAACTACTATTTATACTTTACTCAGACCAGACTATCTCTCACAAAGGGGCATCGTAACTCTCATCACTACATCTCTCCTTTTGAGATTTCAACTACTGTAAGAAAGTGGTATCGTTTATTTTTCTTTCCAGCACCTCTCCCTCTTTTTTTTTTCTTTTAGCTGTTGTATCTTAATTGTTACCTGACTTTCAAGGTGGTATTGTTCATTGCACAGAGCACTTTTTCTTTTTGTTGTACTAAACAATCTTGTTAGCACTCTTTTCTTTTTTTTTTTTCATTTTTTTGAAAATTTAATATCTTTTTCATTTCGGTATTACTCCCAGATATTCAGTCTGTTTTCGTTTTCAAGAGCTAGTTCTAAGGGGTTCAATATCTCTTGGTGATGGCACTTCAAACATATCATAGAAGACTTCCATTGGTATTACCCTTCATTCTTCTGAATATCTCATCTTTAACTGGTTAAGGTGTCTCTTATGTTCCAAATGTTGTCCTTTAATTAAATACATCATGTTACCTAATCATTTGATTACATAACCATCCTCCCAACCTTCTTTACCATTCTTGTAATTTTTATAATGAATTTTATCCCCTACTTTGAAATGTTTAGTAATATTTCTTGTATTTCCTCCAAATGTATTTTTTGTTTTTCCTTTATATGTATTTTTTCTTGGTAATAATCTATCGAAGATCAATTTTATTTTATGCCTGAACATTAACTCTGCTGGTGACTTTCCTGAATTAGCATTTGGATTTGGCGTTATTCTATATACTCTCAAACATTTCGTTAGTGCCTCATCATTATCTAGCTCATTTCTAGATTTTCTTAGACCTCTTTTGACCATGTCAACAAATCTTTCCACCTGCTCAATATTTGACCTTGGGTGGTAGGGTGGAATAAATATGTGCTTTATGGCATGTATTTTGCAAAAATTTCTTAATTCATACCCCGTGAATTGTATTCCATTATCTGAAACTAACGTGTCTGGAACACAGCATTGAGCAAATAACTTGAGTAGGAACTTTATGGTTGTCTTTGCTGTGGGTTTATTGCATCTGCATACCTCTGGCTACTTCATACAGCTATCTACAATGATTAGATAGTATGCGCCGTTCACTGACCCAGTGGAGTCAATATGTATCCTGGATCATGGGCTCTTAGTCTTTGTGAATAGACCTAATTTCTCTGAGAGTATGTGCAGAAACATTTTTTTAAAATTTTCTCTTTAACTCTTCAGGCGAATTATTTTTAGAAGGACAACCATTTACATTTTTACAATAGAGATTTATGGGGAAGTCCCATAAATTGAATAATTTTAACCAATCTGTACCAAACAGATCAGTTGCATTGTTTACGACAAAGACTTTCACCTTGCATGTTTTCCCTCAAAATGTGGCATTAGTCCACACTTCGCCTATGAAATATAATTTGTCACCTGTCATGCTACGAGCAGATTTCACTGTTTTTCTCAACATAGGTTTCCCTATTTTTTTCCATGTGTCCATATTTATTATTGAAATATCATGTCCAGTATCCAATTGAAGTTTAATATGTATTCCATATATTTTTACGTATACGAACTTTCTTTTTTGGGAGTCGACTTTTGTTTCTGGTGAGGGCACTCTAGGATTTTTAACATTTGAAAGATATATTAGTAAATGTAGTCCTAGATACATTATGCTTGACTATTAAAGATACCATTTAGTTACCTGACTAATTAACAATTGCATATTTGATGGACTTGCTAGAAAAAGCAGCAAAATATCCCACAAATTACCCCCAACTGACTGAAAAGGACACATTGGACAACAAAAAAGGGAACACAAATAGAATTCCTTTGATCATGTGTCTGTTCAGTGAGTGCTGAGTTGAAGCTAAACAACAAAATAAAACTCCTAAGAGGCTGATTGATATGCTAAAATTAGGAGCTGGTTTCCCCTGAATTCACAACCAGTTGACTAAACAAAGAAAATCTGATACATTTGGGTAAAAAGGACGAGGTGGTCACAATTGGAACGTCTTTGATTATAGGTCAGCTCAATCAAGGCTAAGTCACGACTAAATAATAATAGCAACATAAACATGAGTTCTTCCTATGACAGACTCACATTCTCTCCAAGAATCCTGTCCTCTATCTTCCACAGAACATCATAGAAATAAATCTTTAATATTATTATATCAACTGCACAACAGAGAATGGTTTGTCTGTTGGATTTCTTTTAGCGTCAGAAAAATCTGAAATACAATTTATATCACATCAGTACATCCATAATTGTGAAGGCACATGGTTCAGTGATTAGAGTGTCAAGCTTACGATCGCGAGGTTGTGAGTTTGAATCCCAGACTGGGCTGTGTGTTGTGTTCTTGAGCAAGACACTTTATTTCATGTTGCTCCAGTTCACTCAGCTGTAGAAATGAGTTGCGACGTCACAGGTGCCAAGCTGTATTGGCCCCTTTGCCTTCCCCTTGGATAACACTCGTGGCTTGGAGAGGGGAGACCGGTATGCATGGGCGACCGCTGGTCTTTTATAAACAACCTTGCCCGGACTTGTGCCTCGGAGGGTAACTTTCTAGGTGCAATCCCATGGTCAGTCATAACCGAAGGGGGTCTCAACAACATCCATAATCATTATCACTGCCACCAAAACCCCCACCACCACCACCACCACCATCATCATCATCACTATTGTTATTACCATAACATAACAAAATACTATCAACTCTTCACACATGGTAAGAGTAAGAATTTTCATGAGCTGGTAGAATCGTTAGCAAAACAAATAACAGCATTCAGTCCATCTTTACGTTTTGAGTTCCAATTCCACCAAGGTCGATTTTGCTTGTCATAATTTTGAGGCTGATAAAATAAGTACCAATTGAGTGCTGTGGGTAATGTAATTGACTTACCCACTTCCTCAAAATTGCTGGCATTGTGCGAAAAATTGAAATCAGTATTGAGAATATTCACCCTTTCTTTTTTTATTATTACTTAGAGAAAAAACACACCACACTATAAAAGATAAGCTAGTACTGATTATTAATCATAAATGTATTGATTATGTCAAATATATTAATCAATAAATGCATTTTGTCTGTTCCATGAAGGTATACACACACACACACACACACACACACACACAAACAAATACACACACACACAAATACACACACACACAGTCACATACACACACAAATACACAAACACACACACAAACACACATACATACACACACACACACACTTTTTTTGTTTTTAGTTTTGTAACTGAATACTTCAACATGGAATAGTTACTGAAGCACAGGAAGTTTCATGTTTCCACTTGTCAAACACACTATATACATGTATATATATATATATACATATATATGTGTGTGTATATGTGTGTGTGTGTATATATATATTTGTATATACATACATATATATGCATCTGTCTGTGTGTGTATAAATATATATATATATATATATATATATATATATATATATATATATATATATATATATATATATATATGTATGTATATATATTTATATGTATATACTGAGGGAAAATGAGAATAAGAGAAGGAAATGTGTTAAGCTGGTGGAGGTATGCCAAAGCAATAGGTGGCAAACAAGGTGTGACCCTATCAAGGTGGAATGCAGAGGGTTTGCAGGCCAGTAGGCAGAAGGCCAAGTTGGCTGTGGAGGCAGCAGAAGTTGCCAAAAGGTTGCTGCGGATAATGAAGTGTGAGCCCTAGAAGGGACAGTGCTACTGGGGGTAGAGCTAATTGAATGCAAGTTGGGACTTGATCAACCCCTGACTAGGTTGCCTGGGTTAGGGTGTCTGATGTTGAAGGACCTGAAACATCTAATGAACACAAGAAACATCACTAATGGTGTGTCCAGGTGCATCACAGGACGACAAATGGAAAAGAAAAAAAATGATTGATTGATTGATTCATAGATGGATGAATGGAGAGAGAAAGAGAGAGAGAAAGGAAGAGAGAGAGGAAAAGAGAGAGGTGGATGGATGGATGGATGGATGGATGGATGGTTGGATCTTAGGCTAGTGGCCAGAAGACTAAAAGACCAGATGTACAACAAAGAACTCAATACATTAAAATGTAGCTTAGTACACAAAGGCATAGGGAGATTGCTCTGACCTATGAAAGCAGGGAAAAACATCCACAACTTAGTTGTGCATCAGTCATTTATAACAAAATAGACCGTATTCTATAGAGTATATTTTCAAAATGTATACTATAATACATTTATTTATGATATATATACTAGGGTGGTACCAATGTTGCAAATCTGCCAATTCTCCTCAGAGACACAAAAAGGTACCCCTGAGGAGAATATAGTACCAGAACAAGTGATATATCCACAGAGTATATATATAAAAGGGTAAAAAAACTCCGTTCGGTCATGAATGACCATGGGATTGCACCTAGAAAGTTACCCTCCGAGACACAAGTCCAGGCAAGGTTGTTTGTGGAAGACCAGTAGTTGTTCATGCATACCAGCCTCCCTTCTCCATGCCACTGATGTTATCCAAGGGATAAGGCAAAGGCTGATATAGCTTCGCACCAGTGATGTCACAACTCAGTTCTACAGCTGAGGGAACTGGAGCAATGTGAAATGAAGTGTTTTGCTCAAGAACACAACATGCAGCCCAGTCCACAAATTGAACTCACGACCTCATGATTTTGAGTCCTGTGCTGAGCCATGTGCCTTCACACAGAGTATTATTATATATATTATCATCATCATCATCATCACCGTTTAACGTCTGCTTTCCATGCTAGCATGGGTTGGACGATTTGACTGAGGACTGGTGAACCGGATGGCTGCACCAGGCTCCAATCTGGCAGAGTTTCTACAGCTGGATGCCTTTCCTAACGCCAACCACTCCGAGAGTGTAGTGGGTGCTTTTACGTGCCACCGGCACGCTCAAAATGGTGTTTTTTACATGCCACCTGCACAGGAGCCGAGAGAGAGAGAGAGAGAGAGAGAAAGATTTTTCTCAAAAAGTTAAGATTAAGAAAAAAAACTTTTTGGAGAATAGAATGGTATCAAACACATGCTTGATAATGCTGAGAATTGAAAGCACTTTCACATTTATTAAAGCCTACACACAATTTGTGAAATTCCTTCCTAAAGTTTAGTACCATTCTAAAAAGTTCTTATCTTAATCTTAACTTTTTGAAAATCTTTCTCTAAATATTACAACTGTATCAAGTAATTTCCTAAATACTCTAAAAATATATACATATTCTTTTCTTTTACTTGTTTCAGTCTGTGATTATGCTGAAGCACCACCTATACTCGAACAAATTAACTCCAGAGCTTATTCTTTGTAAGCCTAGTACTAATTCTATCAGTGTCTTTTTTCCAAACTGCTAGGTGACGGGGACGTAAACACACCAACATTGGTTGTCAAGCAATGGTAGAGGGACAAACACAGACACAAATAACAAATACATACATAAATATCTACATACAAACACACACACACACACACACACACATATATATATATATATATATATACGACAGGATTCTTTCAGTTTCTGTCTACCAAATCCACTCACAAGGGTTTGGTTGGCCCGAGGCTGTAGTAGAAGACACTTTCCCAAGATGCCACACAGTGGGACTCAACCCGGAACCATGTGATTAAGAAGCAGGCTTCTTACCACACAGCTACTCCTGCTTCTATATATTGCTCTTAAAATTTGGTTTTGGTCGTTTTTTGACTACTTCTTCTAGCATGTAAAAACTGCCTGTTGAAGGCAGTTTTCTCTTGTGTTTAAATGTACACTAT
>NC_068988.1:57566797-57567988 GCF_001194135.2 Octopus bimaculoides
ATATATATATACACACACACATACATACATACATACACACACACACACACACACACACACATATATATATATTTATATATATATATAAGTATGCATAGTAGATGTGTGGCTAAGAACTTTGCTTCAAAACAACGTGATTTCATAGTAAAGATTGTTTGCCAACATAACATGGCAGTCCTGGTTTAGAATGAATGTTGCTGTAATTTAGCCCAGGAGACATTGTCTCCAGCTGGCTCTATGACATGATCTGTGTCCTTATATTTTTGAACAAGGGAATCTAGCACCCCCACTCAGCTCAATCATTACTACAAAGTATTGTTGCTGAATATCTCTCGATGTGAGATTTAAAAATAGTAATTTTCTAATTTTACATGATTTCAGTTTTAGTCTTCCCACATGGCACCTTGGGCATGTGTCTTCTACTATAGCCCTAGGCTGACCAATGCCAAGTGATTGGTCTTGGTATACAGAAACTGAAATAAGCCCCTCATACACACACGCACACACATAATTGGAAACAGGTGAGGGTTGGTGAGAGGAAGGACATCCAGACATGGAATATCCACCTGAACAAATTTCCTCTGACCCATGCAGGAATGGAAAAGTGGATGTTAAAATGATGATTATGACATTGACAATGATATATATATATATATATATATACACACACACACATACATCCATATGCAGACATATAAACACAACAAGTTTCCTGTAGTTTTATCTACCAAATTTGTTCACAAAGCATTGATCTGTGCCATGCAAAAACAGAACACAGCTGCCTACAGTGGGAATGAGTGTAAAATCATGTAATTCTGAAGTGTGTGTGTGTGTGTGCATGTATGTATAATGAATGTATATATTCTTGAGAGGTATGATCGAATTTAGTTAGAAATGAAACATAACTATAAACTGGCCACTAAATAATACACACGCACACACACACATAGTTTTATTAAAGCTCAAAAATGATCACAGGACTGTTACTCAGACTGTTTCCCTATCCTGTTCATTGGACAGTTGGATGACAAATGGGAACATGAAACTCTGAGTAACAGTCTTGTGATAATTTCACAGCTTTGATAAAAGTATATTACTCCACCTTTAGTATTGGAGTACTATTTTTTCCACATTGTTTTGAACTTATATACTCACCTGTGTGCATGTATATATGTATATATATATATATAT
>NC_068988.1:57568037-57571058 GCF_001194135.2 Octopus bimaculoides
ATAATAATAATAATAATAATAATAACAATAATAATAATAATAATAATAATAATAATAATAGGGATAAAAATCCAAATTTACAGGTAAAAACTCAATTAAATTCAATTTATTAAAAATTAAAATTAAATTAAGTTTCACAGTATAAAATATATATATATATATATATATATATATATATATATATATATACACTTTACACACATGCACATACTAAAATATATATTAAATATATATCTTTAAACATAAATGATGGATGATGATGATGACGACGACAACGACGATAATGATGATGGTGATGTTAACAATGATGATGATGATAATGGTAACCAAGTATTCGTAACATGTCGATGTGACCCGAATAGGTCAGTTTCACCCGAGTGCATATTTATGATTTGTAAATGTTGAGGAGTTGATGGCAGAGGAGAAGAAAAATGGTAGGAAGTGAACTGGCATCGCATATCTCCTATTGTCACCCCTTACATATGATGTCACCCGTCTTATTTTTAACCAAACTGTTATTTGAGGAATCTTCTAGATTTCTATATCAATAATTCCAAAGATAGCTTCCCTTCTTAAATTGACATTTCCAATACAATGCTGCTAATTTTCACAGAATCAATGATTGAGATATTGCCTATGCAGTCAACATGTTTGGAATATAAACCAAAAAGAGTTGAAGCCATTGTTCCCACCTGGTATGCCTGCTCTAGTCATACTGTTCTCCTTCTTTGGGATTCCAACAAGAATAAATGATAAACATAAACTGGCCAATGCGTTGGAAGACAGAAACTGCAAGGAAGCCAGTCTCATATCTATGTGTGTATGCACGTAAGAGAGAGTGTGGGAGAGAGAAAAAGGTTTTATTTCCACTTCTTGCTTGAGAGCAACTGAGCAACAACAACAGAGTGTTGTTGTGTTTACACACCCAGTGAACATAATGGTTCTGTAGCTTTGCTCTTGAAATTGTGGAATAAAAAACTTCCTTGCCTATAAAATAGGTAAGGGCTGGCAACAGGAAAAGCATCTGGGCATAAAAATTCTACCTCAAATAAGTTTTCAATAGGCTATGTGGTTAAGAAATGACTATGTGGTTAAGAAATTGAATATGCAACCATGTGGTTTTGGCTCACATTGGACAAGTATCTTCAACACTCGTCCTAGTTTGACCAATGTCTTGTGAATGAATTTGAAAGATAGAAACTGTGTGGAAGCCTATCATGTGTGTGTGTGTGCGTTATTTCTTAACTGCCCACAAGGGGCTACACACAGAGGGGACAAACAAGGACAGACAAACGGATTAAGTCAATTATATCGACTCCAGTGCGTAACTGGTACTTATTTAATTGACTCCGAAAGGATGAAAGGCAAAGTCAACCTCGGCGGAATTTGAACTCAGAACGTAGCTGCAGACGAAATACTGCTAAGCATTTCACCTGGCGTGCTAACGTTTCTGCCAGCTCGCCGTGTGTGTGTGTGTATGCAATAGGTTTCTTTCAGTTTCTATTTCCATCTATCAAATCCACTCACAAGGCTGTGGTCAGCCTAAGGCTATCATGGCAGACACTTGCCCAAGGTTCCATGCAACAGAGTTGAACCTGAAACCATGTGGTTGAGAAGCAAAATTTGTTTTCTTACCACACACTCATGACGCACGAGTGGCTGTGTGGTAAGTAGCTTGCTTACGAACCACATGGTTCCGGGTTCAGTCCCACTGTGTGGCACCTTGGGCAAGTGTCTTCTACTATAGATTTGGGCCGACAAAAGCCTTGTGAGTGGATTTGGCAGACGGAAACTGAAAGAAGCCTGTCATATATATGTATATATATATACATATATATATATATATATATATATATATATATATATATATGTATGTATGTGTGTGTATATGTTTGTGTGTCTGTGTTTGTCCCCCAACATCGCTTGACAACCGATGCTGGTGTGTTTACGTCTCAGTTCGCCAAAAGAGTCCGATAGAATAAATACTAGGCTTACAAAGAATAAGTCCTGGGGTTGATTTCTTCGACTAAAGGCGGTGCTCCAGCATGGCCACCATCAAATGACTGAAACAAGTAAAAAGAACAAAAAAAAAAAGTATGACTACACTTGTATGTTTCTAAGATATGGTGCGGAATTTCGAAATTTCGGAATTTCTACACCAGCAATATACACTTCAATTAATACTACATTTCCTCCATTTCTTCATTGTCACTTTATCAAGATTTTCAAAAATTTCCAGATCAAAAAGATGGAATTGTTTGTCTTGAAGTTTCTTTGTCTTTGTTAATGAAAAGCAACCTGTTTACTCTGCAAATAAAAACTTCAAATCATGTTTGCTGAAGTATTCATTCTTCAAATAAATAACCGAATGGTGAGTTCACCCATGACATGTTCAACATGACAATGATTTTACTGTCTGGATAACATTGCAAATGTAATTCCTTTGTGATGCATTTAAAGGCAACGTTTTTATCATGGGAAGTACCACAGGAATGTATTTATTATGATAGAACTACTACTACTAAACTATGAACTGGACAACACATGCTTGTACTTATGTTATAACTTATGACTCCTATTTTCATTTTATATCTCTTATTTTTTACTTGTTTCATTCACTAGAGTGTGGCCATGCTGGGGTACCATCTTGTAGGGTTTCATCAAGAAAATTTACCCTAGAACTTATTTTAAAATCTGGTACTTATTTTATGAATTTCTTTTGCCAAACTGGTAAGTCACAGGGATATAAACAAGCCACAAACCAACATCAGTCGTGGAGGATCAGCACAAAGACACGCACATCATCATCGTTTAACGTCCGCTTTCCATGCTAGCATGGGTTGGACGATTTGACTGAGAACTGGTGAAACCGGATGGCAACACCAGGCTCCAATCTAATTTGGCAGAGTTTCTACAGCTGGATGCCCTTCCTAACGCCAACCACTCAGAGAGTGTAGTGGGTGCTTTTACGTGTCACCCGCACGAGAACGGCCACGCTCGAAATGGTGTCTTTTATGTGCC
>NC_068988.1:57571956-57572605 GCF_001194135.2 Octopus bimaculoides
TCCGATCTTATATATAGGCACAGGTGTGGTTGTGTGGTAAGAAGTTTCCTTCCCAATCACACAGTTCTGGGTTCAGTTCCACTATGTGACACCTTGGGCAAATGTCTTCTACTAAAGCCTCAAACCAACCAAAGCACTGTGAGTGGATTTTTTCTAGAAGGAAACTGAAAGAAGTCCATCATATATACATATATATATAATGGGCTTCCACACAATTTTCATCAACCAAATTCACATACATGGCAGCTACAGTAGAAGACATTTGTCCAAGGTGTAACATAGTGGGGCTGACCCCAAAACTACATGGTCACAAAGTGAGCTTCTTAATCACACAGACATACCTGCACCTTGATGTTTATTATGATAACATATTCAAACTCAAACAATGATCAGAATATGAATATGTAAACCACGTTTTGCAGAAGTTGCCATTTGGACAAACAAACGACTTGCAAAAAAACATTGTAAAAGGCAAAAGAAACTTCACACGCAGAATAATAGTAGAGGCTGGCAATTTTCTTCTGTTGCTGTAGTATATGCCACCTGGTAAAGGATTAATGACAAGTGGTGAGATGCTTTGAGATCCATCTAACCAATGCCAGAATGGAAAACTGACATACGATAATTATGATGACTACATGCATATGTA
>NC_068988.1:57572615-57580274 GCF_001194135.2 Octopus bimaculoides
TATATATATGTATATATGTATATATACCTACACACACATATACATAATCAAATAGCTGCCAAGAGTTATCGGAGCACAAATAAAGAACCATGGGAATGCTGAGCGTATGGGCCTCGTAGCAAATTATCAAATCAAGTTACAAGTTGGATGCAATAAAAATAATTAGAGAAACAGGCCAACACCCCAAAATTAACCATTCACAAGTGAGACTTCAGCCTCCCTGCTCCCTAAAAAATAAACAGAGAAGAAACAAGAAATACAATTCTTGTTTGCAAAGGAACTGTGATAATTAAAGTGTTATATACATTTTATATTTGACGTCATTGTCGAGATAGGCATTTTCCATTAAGTATTTCATGACAGCAATATTGTTTAAGGTTTAAAGTTTATAGATATTGTAATGAGAATCAGAGAATGTCTATTATAGAGCTAGCATGTATGTATGTGTGTGTGCTTGTGTTTCTGTCTGTCTGTCTGTATGTCTGTGTCTGTATTTTTTTATTTGTTTCAGTCATTTAACTGTGACCATGCTGGAGCACCGCCTTTTAGTTGAAGAAATCAACTCCAGGACTTTTTCATTGTAAGCCTGGTACTTATTCTATCAATCTCTTTTGCTGAACCAATGAGTCACGGGGAGGTTAACACACCAACATCAGTTGTCAAGCAATAGGAGAGGGGGTGGACACAGGACGTCATCAACGGTGCAAATAACATGAAATACATAAACAAACAAGAGAAAAACGAATGACGTATGTAAACACAAGAAAAAAGTGGAAAACAGGACAAGTTATCACAGAGAAAGGACCCTTCATCAGTTGTCAGCTTTCTATCAACTCCTCATTTGGAGCATTCAACATATTGCAAAAGGCCTGATTGGAGGCACAACTTCCAAGTTCTTTTACAGGGCTTAGAAAAACTGAAGGACCACTGCAATAAGTGTGTGAATCTGAGAGGGGGAGGAATATGTTGAGTAAAATCATAATTAACTGATCCTCCTGTATTTTCTTTTACCCGAACCGAGGAACTTTTCAGCACTCCCTCGTGTATGTGTGTGTGTGTGTGTGTGTGTAAACAAAGCAGAACATTAAAAACAAATTTTAATTAACTGGCTGCAAATTCACTTATTGTATAATGAACTGTCAAAACATTTTCTACAAGCCTTCTCATTATTATGATATTAACATTCCGTGTGAAGCTAATATAGGAGATATAAATTCCTGAAACAAAGGTAATACAATCAAATAACACACATAGTTACTAATTAAAATTTTAGCCATATAATTGAGAAAACCTTTCTCCTGTGTTATGCAAGGTTCAGCATATTTCTATGCATTTCTTCATTGAAATTAGCTTCACTGTTTACAGCAAAAGAGAGTGGAAAAAGAAAGGATTAGAGGAACCAAAAGAATAGAATTAGCTATTTCATTAACGTGTGTGTGTGTGTGTGTGTGCGAGCATGCATGTGTGTGTATTTCTCTATGTATGGTTCAGTGTCTTTTGTAGTAGCAAGCACTTAAGGATAAAGTGGTTCTCAAGTGCTGTTTATCACGGTGCCTCTACAAGAAAGGGTTACATTCCTGCCTCAAATTTTTCTTAAATCTATTTTACAGGGATCTTCAAATAAAAAGTTCACCTCCAATGAAAAGACAATAAACTACTTACATCTGATATGTTATATAAATCTTCATCTCCATCATAGGCACAAGGTCACAAATTTGGTAAAGGGTTACAGGTATAGTGAAACCGATTCTATTGCTTACTTGATATTTTCTTATAGACTCTTTTACTCTTTTACTTGTTTCAGTCATTTGACTTCGGCCATGTTAGAGCATCGCCTATTTTGGTATATACTTCCACTTTATATTTAACAAGTTTTCTACTTTTTTTTTTATTGCAAAGTCCTTGATCAGATCCTCATATGACATAAGTTCACTTTGAAATTATATTTCCAATCATATAAACAACTTTGAATATGGGGCCCTCCTCCTTTCTGTTGATGTCCTAAACACGTACTTATTTTGCTTAATGGTTAATCCAATTGTGCTTAGAACAGAATATATATAGCCACCAAAATCAACTTAAATAATTACAGAAATGACATCTGGCCATAGAAAAATCTGCCTCAATAAATTCTGTCTGACCCATATAAGCTTGGAAAAGTGGAAGCATAATGATGATGCGGTTATTACACCAAGTCAATAATTGTAATTAGTCTATATATAAGACATTTAAGCTATTGTTTTAATAACAGTCTATATGTGTGCAGCCTCGTCTATCACTGCTTCATTTATCACTAATCCAGGATAACATGGTATGCTCAATTGTGAACCATGTTTTGTTTATCAGGAATTGATCTGTGATAACATGGGTTGGCAATCAGCCTAAAATTCTGCATGTACCCCAGCAACCACCCACAATGTACTGACTATTGCTTGTGACGACTTGACCATGCTTATGATGCTGCATATTTTTTTTATATACATACGTAAAATACACCATTTTGAGCGTGGCCGTTGCCAGTACTGCCTGACTGGCCTTCATGCTGGTGGCATGTAAAAGCACCCACTACACTCTCAGAGTGGTTAGCGTTAGGAAGGGCATCCAGCTGTAGAAACTCTGCCAGATCAGATAGGAGCCTGGTGTAGCCATCTGGTTTGCCGGTCCTCAGTCAAATTGTCCAACCCATGGTAGCATGGAAGGCAGACATTAAACGATGATGATGATGAAGATGTACCCATCAACATGAGATCAGTAAATGCAAAAAATATGAGGGTACGTGACCCTAACAAATGACACAGATGAGTGTACTCACTACAGGAAAATAATGAGATGATCAAGACAATATATGGCTGTGGAACCTTCACTGCTGTGGGCTGCAAGTTTGGTGCCAATGAATCTACCATTTGTTCTGTTTACAAAGTGCATGGTGGAGATGATTTACATATCACTGATTCATTTATTAATGCGCTTTAAGAACTAAACCTCTGTGATAAACATGGATAGATGTATAAGACATCTTGACTATTGTTCTAAATATAGTCTGTGTATATTTGAAGACCAAACCACAGTTCTAATTACCATATATGTATAATGGCTAGGTTAAGGTTCTAATTACAGCTTATTACCTCAAATTCCTCAAATGCAGTTACATGCTATCAAATGAATAATTCATTTGACTCTATGGAATTTCACAATTACATCAGTTTCCCTTTCTCACTTCTGCAGCCTCAATAACCCCTAACTAATAACATCTGTTGTCAAACCCAACAACGACCACCCTTCACAATACAACCCACCCCACTCATCACTTTTACCTCTCTGGTCACTCACCCCCTCCCTCTGCTCTGACTCTCCTATCTTTTCTTACCCTTACTTGCTTCAGCACTCTCCACACACCCATTCAAGCCACATACTTGCTCCCTCCACTTACTTCTATTGGCCTTCTTCTTCACTCATTCTACCTTCAAATTTCCCTGCACTATCGTTTGAAATGTTACATACCAATCACTTCATTCTAAAGATGGATTTACCTAATGTTTCTATGCATATGTACAACTGGGTACATATTCTTGACACCTTGAAAACTACATCTGCCAACATTATTACATAATTCCAAGACCCCAGAAACAGCTGCCAGATCTCTAATACCATACCTCCTCCCCTTAATTTTGTATGTCTTTGTACTCTGTGTAAATCTGCTCTGTTAATATATAAATATTTATATAATTAATACAATAATAGGATAAACTCTTATATAAGAATTTATCAAGTAGTTATTGTGAAAAAAATTCATTGGGAAGAATTTATCGTTTTTCCCTAAATCATATTTATCTATTTATATATAAAGGCATAACTATACAAGAATGCCTCATGTTAACTACTGTAATAAACACATTTTTACCGAATGCGAGGAAATGCAGCCTTCAAGGAAGCTAGCATACATACACACACGTTTATCAACTTCTGTGTTTGGCAGGGAAATCTTTAATATTTGTATTTTTGGGGTAAAGTTAAACAGGCTTAGATGAACACTGTTGGGTGTCACAAGAACAGTTGATGTGTTATCTATATGGTGTGCATGTTGTGTCTTCATGCTCAGTGCATGAATCTTTGATCAGTTCCCAAAGTTTAGTCACTAATTCAAAGGTATATACATAAACACATACACACAGGTATGTACATATATCCACAAACATACATACATAATTCTTTTGTTTAACATCCATTTTCCCAGGCTAGCATCATTTGGAGGAAAATGATTTTCTGGCAGGATTTTACTGCCAGACGCGCTTCATGTTGTCAAACTTCATTTATTTTACCATTTAAACATTCTTTTATATTCCACATGTTTTTGAAAGCACAGAGCAACTAGATATAATGTCATTTTTAAGAGGATAGGGTGTAATTTGAGATCGGCTTGGCTGCTAGAACTAGCAGGTTAAACAATTGTCTTGTTGCTGTTGTTTAGCCCCAAGTCAACCATCAATGAGTAGATCTATGATCCAACGCATCTATGAATCATAGATCTATTCAAGCATCTGAGTAGATTCATAATCCAACCATGATCATCCTAGCTTCCTTAGGTATATGACTCAAACTACATTACCAAGTGTCCTTTCCTTATTTAAGTTGTCGGATGCAAATCGAAGGAGCTTTAACTACTATTTCTGTTAGGCTTACTGATGACACAGACTACCTTATTGACTCATATGTAACAGATTTGAGGTGGATGGCATGCGGGCCTTTAATCAGCGGGGGTTTTAACTTGGACAAATATCTTCATTCCCTTATCAAATAAATCTATATATTTCTGTAAGTTATGTCTCCCCTACAAAGGATGAGAATGATGGCTGTTTTATTAGGATTGTAGATTGTGAGATAAACAACAAGAGAGAAAATAGGGAGGACAGAGATAGTAAGAGTGAGAAAGAAAGACAGGAGGAGAGAGAGTAAGAAAGAAAGACAGACAGACAAAGTGCAGGAGGGGAGTAGAAGCTTGTGTCCATTAAAAGAACATAAAATATTTCTTGGAAAATAGAGGCCAGTGAATGTGTAATAACTAAAGGAAATTACATAGAGAGATGAGAGAGATGGGGTGAGGATGGAGAAGGAGAGAGAGGAGGAGAGAGAGAGAGAGAGAGCCATAACTGTTTTATGCATATATATATATATATATATATATAGATATATATACACACGTCATGGCTGTGAGATTAAGGATTTTGCTTCATGTCTATCTGATATTACATTCAGTTTCACTGCATGGCATTCTGGGAAAGTGTCTTCTACTGTAACCTTGAATGAATCAATGCCAGTGGAAACTATACAGAAGCATGTTCTAAATGTGTGTGTGTGCAGGTGTGTGTGTGTATGTGTGTGTATAGCAACAGCATTAATACTAAAAGGTGTAGCGTGACACAAAAAGCCAGTGCCATTTTGTACAAGATCTCACTGGCAACCATTACCATGTCCGAGACAAGAGCGAGATCTCGCCTAGAACCATTTGCCATGTGTGAGACCACAGCGAGACTCTCGTTGGGGCAACGACTATTTAAGCAGGTGTATTAAGGCATTCAGTCTCCCTTCTCTTTCTTGCTTATGCTGAGAAACACTGCAAGCTGGCAGCTCACAGCGGATTCTTATCCTGCTCTAACTTCACCCATTATCTCCAGAGGTAATGTACTTCACATGAGTGGAGCAATAACGAACCATGTGCTGCCATACATATGGTCATCGGGAATGAGCCACATGAATGAGAACTACAGTAAACAACCATTGAATTACATTCGCTTGTAAGCTTCTTCTTTGAGTTCCAGAGCCTAAGACTACAGAAAATAATTGTAATGAGAGAAGGTGATACTCCACAGGTATCATGAACCTTCGATTCCATTATAAAGGTAACACTTATCTCACACAGAAAGCAGATGGCATGTTAGAACACATAATAATAATATTTATAAGCTTAAAGCCTACAAGTAATCACCGTATATTTACTAAAGAGAATAATGTAATATTGGGGCATATAAGCCCTCGATGGGAAAAAGTGGGTTTCCGTCAAGGACCAAAAGAGACAGTGGGGCTTAGTGGAGTCCTTTGGCTTGCCAGCTCCATTTCATGCCAGCATGGAAAATGGACATTATTTGATGATAATGATGATGATGATGATGATAAAAATTAGAAAATGGTAACAAAAGAGAGGCACAGGCATAACTATGTGGTTAAGAAGTTTGCTTCTAAACCACATGGTTTTGAGTTCAGTTTCATTGCATGGCATCATGGACAAGTCTCTTCTACTATAACCTCATACCAATCAAAGCCTATACACACACACACACACACACATATATATATATATATATATATATATATATATACATACATGTGCGTGTGCATATGTGTGTGTGTGTGTATACGTACATATATATATGTATGTATGAATGTGTGTGCATGTTTTATGGCCTACTTGTCTTGACATTGCATTTTCCTTGAAAATGTGTGGCTTTGGGAAAATATCTTACTTGGATGCAAGGAAGGGTTGGCAACAGGAAGAGCATCCAACTGTAAAAAGTTAGCACCAACAAATCTTGTCTGACTCATGTGAGCAAGTATGGAAAAGTAGATGCAAAATGACGATGATTATGATACACACACATGTGTGTGTCTGCATCCACATCTGGTTTATGTTTGTTTATGTCTTGTAACTTCGCAGCTCAACAAATAGAGAGGATAGTGTGAGTATCAAACTTAAGAAAAAAGGAACATAAATACTGGGTTGCCAGTACCGCCTGACTGGCCTTCATGCGGGTGGCACGTAAAAGCACCCACTACACTCTCTGAGTGGTTGGCATTAGGAAGGGCATCCAGCTGTAGAAACTCTGCCAAATCAGATTGGAGCCTGGTGTTGCCATCCAGTTTCACCAGTCCTGAGTCAAATCGTTCAACCCATGCTAGCATGGAAAGCAGACGTTAAACGATGATGATGACTGGGTTTATATGATTGAATAACTTCTGGTGTCCCAACATGGTCAAAGCAGATTGAGTGACACAAATAAAAGGGTAATGAATAAAGAAGACTGGCACTCCATCGGTTACAATGACAACAACAAGAGTTCAAGTTGATCTGATCAACGGAACAGCCTGTTCATAAAATTAACATGCATGTGGCTGAGTACTCCACAAACATGTGTACCTTTAAAGTAGTTCTCAGGGAGATTCAGCATGACACAATGTGTGACAAAGCTGACCCTTTGAATTACAAGTAAAACTCACTTTTGTCAGCTGAGTTGACTGGAGCAATGTGAAAAAAAATGTCTTGTGCAAGGATACAATGTGTCGCTGGGAGTTGAACTCATGACCTTATGACCATAAGATGAATACTCTAACCACTAAGCCACGTGCCTTCATGGAATAAAGAATAAAGAGAAGAGAGTAAATATAATTTTAAATAAAAAGACCACAAATCTTGTTATTACAGCTACCCAGGTATGCTTTTCTTGATGGTGTCTGATCCCCTTCATCGTTTGAGTTGCAACGTGGTGGTTCTTCTCTAAATTATTACTATATTTTTCATTATATAATTCAATTTGATATTATTAAATTGAATATCCTTGTAAGTTCGGATTTTGACATTCCCTAACATTATAATATTTATATATATAT
>NC_068988.1:57580896-57583429 GCF_001194135.2 Octopus bimaculoides
ATATATATATATATATACACCCACACACACACACATAGAAGGAGAGAGAATGAGAGAGAGAAGGAGAGAAAAGAGTGTGTAGGTGGCTGTGAAGGGTAAGTAGCAGTGTCAATTTAGTGGTCAGTGATGTAGAACTAAAGTAAGAAAATATTGGAATGTAGTATCTCTGGGGAGCAGGGATGAAGAAGGCAGGAGACTGACAGATGAGGTGTTTAATGGTGGGTAAAAGGTTGGGGTTAAAAACATAGTGCTGGACAGTGGAGCAGAACTTTGTGCATGTCAAAAGGGGAGGGCAGGATGACACAGAACTAAAACAAACAAAACATGTAAAATGGTGGGCAGTGGGGGAAGGGTCTGAATAATATCCATGATGATGATGATGATGATGATGATGATGATAATGATGTTGGTAGTGGTAATGATGTTGACAATCATGATGACGATGCCGATGGTGATTATGATGATGATGATGATGATGATGTTGGCAATAGTTGTGATAATGATGGTGGTGATAAAATAATATTAATGATGATTTCTTGTTTGTCAGCAGCAGCAGTGGTGGTGGTGGTGGTTTCAGATTTTGACCCAAGGTCAGCATTTCTAGGGAGAGTGGGTCAGATGATCATATTGACCCACTGCTTGCTTGATACTTGATTTACTGACTCTGAAAGGATGAAAGGCAAAGTTGATCTCAACAGCATTTGAACTCAAAACATAAGGAGCAGGAAAAAATATCACTAAACGTTTCGTTTGGCATGATAATGATTCTGTTGGTTTAATAATAATAACAATAATAATAATAATAATAATAATAAAAATAATAATATACGAAGCCCAGTATACCCATCATGACTACCGGTCTGATAAGGGTACACCAGGCACATGGTTGTGATGCGTGTGCCTGGTGTACCCTTATCAGATGGGTAGTCGTGATGGGTATACTGGGCTTCATATATTTTACCCCAGTGTCACTTTGATGGCATGCACTGCTCTCTCACTCAATAATAATAATAATAATAATAATAATAATAATGATAATAATAATAATAATAATAATAATGATAATGATAATAATAATAATGATTCAATTACATCAATCCCGTGTTTAACTAGTACTTATTTTATTGGCCCTGAAAGTATGAAAGACAAAGCAAACCTAGGCAGGATTTGAACTCAGAACATAAAGACAGATGAAATGCCATTAAGCCTTTTCTACCATCGGCACAAAGCCTGATAATTGGGAGGAATATGTAAGTCGATTACATCATCCCCAGCGCTTGAATGGTATTTATTTTATCAATCCTGAAAGGAGGAAATGCAAAGGCGTCTTGGTGGAATTTGAACTCAGAACATGAAACCAGAAGAAAATAATGATGATGATGATGTGGAGGAGGAGGATGACTGGTGGTGGTGGTGGTGGTAGTGGTGACAATGATGATGATAGTGATGATGATGGCGAGGAGAATGAGGAAGACAATGGCAGCATTGATGCCAATGCTGATGTTAATGATGATGACGATGATGATATCAATGATAATGATGATGGTGATTATGGCTGGTAGTGGTGGTGGCGATAGTGGTGATGATGATGAAGATGATGGTGATGATAAAGACAGCGGCGATGAAGATGGCGGTGATGATGATAGTGGTGATGTCGATGATAATGACAGTGATGGTGATGACAGCGATGGTGATGACAGCAATGGTAATGATAATGACAGCAAATCAACCCTGACAGATGACTGGTACTAAATCTACTAAAGAGAGTAAAAAGAGCAAGAGATAAATGACACACAGTCAACAGCACTGGAATTGGAAGTTACAACGTAAAAGAAACAGATCTAAATATTGATTATTTTTTTGTTACAATGGTACGGATGGCATAATGGCACAGATTTCTCAGCAATAGGTACACACAGTCAATTGAATCGACCCAGATACTTGCCTGCATCTTATTTTATTGATTTTGGGAAAAGATGAAAGGCAAAGTCCACTCCACCACTGTTTGAACCCAGAACATGAAGGAATGAAGCTAAATATTTTTGCTATTCATGAAAAGAGGAATTTTTAGTCTGCTGATCACAGTGAGTTTCACTTTCACTTTCAGCCTTGTCAGGTCAAAACAATGCATTATGGGAACAGTGGTAATGTAAGTGATGCTACTGCTGCTGCTGTTGTTGTTAAGCCCCGGGTCAGTTCTGATTGAGTGTGAGCATCCTGTCATTTCCTAATAAATAGGGGTTGAGTCAGGGCCATGTTCTTTTCTAATGACGCTAAAGTGTAATTTGAGAAAAATTTGGGCTACTATTTCTAGCATGCTGAGAGACGACACAGAAGCCCATCATTTTAGTTCATGATGTGGAACTGTAAGTCCAACAGTGTAGCATAATGTAGTAATGTCATACGATTGTGGGGCAGTGGTACTGTAGGAGTACGGTGCAATGGTATGGAGGGAGGAGTGTGGGGATGCAGTAGTGACACTGGAGTATGATACAGTAGGAGAATGATGGTGGTGGTGGTGGTGGTGGTGGTG
>NC_068988.1:57584782-57585303 GCF_001194135.2 Octopus bimaculoides
GGGGGGATGCATTAAAAGAGAAAGGGAGAAGAATGAAATGAGGAAAGGAGAGAAAGGAACGAGAAAGGGAGCAGGTGGAGGAGGGGGGGGGAGAGAAAAGCGAAAGTGTTGAATGAATGAGAAAAATGAAAGAATGAGAAACAAAAACAGATTTAAAAAATGTAATAAGTGAATATATATAAAAATGTAAATAGAATGACAGCAAGTGTTAGTGATAGTACAGTACAAATTAAATGGAATTAAAGTGAGTGTTAGTGTTAATAGTACCTACTTAAATGGAATAGAAGTGTATGTTAGTGATGGCATGTGGTTAATAGAGCACCTCTATTAAAATAGAATGAAAGTGTTTGTTAGTATATATATGTATATATATATGTATATATATACGCAGGGTGTCCACAAAGTCTGGCTACATGGAGTAAATAGAATCATAACATAAACAATTAAATATAAGAAATAATAATTTCTTAAAGTATGTGTTAATCCCCGTGTACCCAGACTTTGTGGACACCCTGTATGTA
>NC_068988.1:57585422-57588902 GCF_001194135.2 Octopus bimaculoides
TATACATATGTCTGTATGAGTTAGAGGTTAAGCAACCATCTAAGGGATAACAAATATCCAATCTACTGCTGGTATTTATATCCAAGTGTTTACTATTGCAAGGCAGTATCGCAATTGAATACTAAGTATGAGGTGGGTAAAACAGGAATTTACCCAGAATTTTCTTATTTGCCTTATATATATATATAATCCAAGAGAGTTAGGGGTTGTGAATCCAACCCACTAAGGGATATTATCTATCCAATATACTGCTGGGAGGGTACCCAATAATATTTTTACACTAGAGTTTTTACCAAGTGCAATAAATGGGTGCGGGTAAAAGGAGGTTTTACCCTAAATTTATATAGCAATAAGAAAATGGAGGGGAATATGTGGTACTCATCAACCTTGGTGTCTAGAAGGCCCAAAGAGTGGCAGGTAATGCTAAGTAAGTAAGTAAGACCCTTTCAAATGAGCAACACAGAATCCAAGGCTGCATACTTTGAAATGACTACATGGACTACTATTGGAACTTACATACCATGTACAGGAAATATTTTTACCACTTCTATACACCAATTTCCTCGAATAATGGAACTACAACTACAATATCTTTATATATCTTATATTCTACTTCCACTTTCATTCTCTTATTTCCCTCTATATTCCCTATCTCTGCCTTTTCCATAATAATTCCTTATTTCGAACTCTAATATTTCCCTCTATTTAACCATCTCACATCGTCTCTGATGAAGGGATATCCATAATATTCCAGAAGCAGCTGCAAGACTATATCTATATTTTTTTCCTTATAAATGTCCTGAGAACTCATCACAGCCTTGGGTTAGTTATCTCATTTTGTCTAATATATATATATATACACACATAAATGATATGTATGTATACATGTGTGTATGTGTGTGTGTGTATAATATATATGTGTTTATGTATGTATATATATATATATGTATATGTATATACAAAGAAAAGATACTGCCCAGTTTGGTAATTGAACCCACAATCTAGCAATCATGAATGCAACAGCCTAACCACTAGGCCATATGCCTTCACACATATGTATGCATGTGTCTGTGTGTGTCCCTCACTACTGCTTGACAGTATTGGTGTGTTTACGGCCATAACTCCATAACTTAGCAGTTCGGCCAAAGTGACCGACAGAATAAGTACCAGGCTTTAAAAAATAAGTCCCCGGCTCAATTCATTCGATTAAAAATTCATCAAGGCAGTGCCCCAGCATGGCCACAACCAAATGACTGGAACAAGTAAAAGATTAAAGATAGATGATAGCAAATAGAAGACAGTGTCAGTAAGTGTTAAATAGTACAAACCTGCCTAAGTACACTGATAGTGTGCATCCGTAGTGGCAGTGTTAATAGTACAGTTCTACTTAAAAGATACAATTGAAAGTCTTCTGTTATAAAGGGACCATCTTCTTTCATGTGTTACTGATGAACTAGCTGACCATGTGCCATCAATAATTATGGCTAATTGTAGTATTTTATATATAAATAAGGTACAAAATACTACAATTAGCCATAAAGTACATAATAATCACACATACAAACATTCACATATTTCCCTTGTACATGCACACATATACACATGTATACCTTACACAGAGTTCAAATGCTGATTTTCTTTTTCACCCCTTCCTTCATTATTCATCTATTACCCCCTTCCTTTCTCTCACTGTTATTACTTTCTCTCACTCCCTCTCAGTCAGGGCTATTACTCTCACTACTTCTCCTTCACTGAATTATTAGTTTCTCTCCTCTTCCGCGTCCGGCGTGATTCTGGACAAATATATATATACACACAAATATATAAAAACACTACACTCATTATCATATTAGGAAATTATTGATACCATCACCATCATCACCACTACTACTGACATTGAATATGTTGTCGGTGGTGGTGGTGGTGGTGATAAAGATAATGGCAGTATTGGTGACAGTGGTGATGATGGTGATGGTGATGATGATATCCATGATGCTGATGCTGTTTTTGTTTTGTTGTTTTTTTTTTTTGGTTTGCATTTATTTTGAGTGGGGGAGCATGGCTTTAGTCTGGAGTGGAGGAAAAAGAAAATATACCCATAGTACCACTACCACAACCAGCATTGCAAAAACCACTGCCACCATCACCATAATCATCATCAGCTGCCATGGATGGTAGTGGTGGTGGAGCTGGTGGTGATGGGGACATGCATGAAGAAGATAATGCTTCTGGTCGAGTGGTAATGGTCATAAGGGACAATGGTGATGGTGAAGATGATAGCACTGTAGCAGATGATGAAGAAGGTGAAAATGATGATGATGATGGTGATGATGATGATGGTGATGATGATGATGATGATGTCTATAGTGTTCTGATATAAACGTATACACATATAAACGCGTCAAACAAACTAACACACATGCGTGTCACCACTATCAGCACCAGATGGACAGCTGATGCGATGCCACATGTAAAGTCCGAAAATGCTCTATCACCTTTTCCTTCATATCATCATCATCATTCTCATCTTAACATCCACTTTTCCATGTTTGCATGGCTCAGCTGAGATCTGCCAACAAGCGAGATAATTAGCATTTCCCTATGACCAGATGTATTTTTACAGTAGACTGGGAATGAAGGTTACCACTTCTACAATAATGATACTTGTTTATAACTAACCTGCGGTGCCAAGACAAGGAGACACACAGACATACACACACACGTGTATGTATATATATATCATCAGCATCATCGCTGTCGTTTAATGTTCGCTTTCCATGCTGGCATGGGTTGGACGGTTTGACTGGGGGCTGGCAAGCCAGAAGTCTGTACCAGGCTCCAATCTAATCTGGCAAAGTTTCTACAGCTGGATGCCCTTCCTAATGCCAACCACTCCAAGGGTGTAGTGGGTACTTTTAATGTGCCATCGGCACGAGGGCCAGTCAGGCGGTACTGGCATTGACCACGCTTGAATAGTGCTTTTTACGTGCCACCAGCATGGGAGTCAGTCAGGCAGCAGTGGCAACAACCACGCTCAAATGGTGCTTTTAACATGCCACTGGCACGGGTGCCAATTGGTCGGTGCACATATGTGTGTGTGTGTGTGTGTATACATACATATATAAATATACACATATATATGCACACACACACACACACATATGACATTGGCAACATAGTCATGGTCATTGCCAGTAAATGACACGCATGAAAATGTCATGGCCTTTGCCGGTGTTGTATAATTGACACCTGTGCCAGTGGCATGTATAAAGCACCCATTACACTCTTGGGGTGGTTGGCATTAGGAAGGGCATCCAGCTGTAGAAACCATGTCAAATCAGACTGGAACCTGGGGCAGGTCTCTGGTTTACCAGTTCCACTCAATCCATCTAACCCATGTCAGCAATAGAAAACAGACGTTAAATGATGATGATGATGATGACGACAATATATATATATATATATATATATATATATATA
>NC_068988.1:57589549-57592520 GCF_001194135.2 Octopus bimaculoides
ATATATATATATATATACAATATATACACATGATAAGCTTCTTTCAGTTTCCCTTCAGCAAATTCCATCATGTAGCTTAGGTTGGTCCAGGAATTCAGTGAGATTGAATCCAAAATAGGCACTCATGTTGATAAGCATTAACAAGCTATGCCTACCACTAGTAACTTCACTTACATACAAGTATCCCTTCACAAAAGATTGCTTAATTTAATAATCTTTGCATTGCTAATATGTGTATATGTGCACTTAGTGATTAATACACATAATATTCTTTTGTACTCTAGGCACAAGGCTCGAAATTTGTGGGGAGGGGGCCAGCCAATTAGATCAACTTTAGTATGCAACTGGTACTTGATTTATCGACCCCGAAAGGATGAAAGGCTAAGTTGATTTCAACGGAATTTGAACTCAGATTCGCGACACCCTTGAAGCCAGGAACTTTTCAGCATATGTAAACAGCGGCTGAAGATTGAAACAATAACAAACAAACAAAAAGGAAACAAAAAACAAAGGAAGCCAACCGGAAGTGCATGCATGAACGTAAATAAATACCTCTGAATGAACTGGAAATTAGAAAGAAATGTGTTGGAGTCGACAGGAACAAAAAACTATTAACCGCAAAGTAAGACATCCGCAATTGTGTAATATTTAAGATGATGTTTATAAACATAGCAATTCGGATTTCGTTAGATTTCTTCAAGACTGTAGTTTTCCTTGCTGATGATGAAAATCGCATTCATTCATTTTTTTGTCTTATTTCGAGAAATAAAGAATAAAGTTACAAACATTTAAAATATCATGTAATTTCTTTATTGTTAATTTCTCGACAAAATGAAAGCAATTTACGTCATCAGGTGGTTGGAAGAAATTGAACAGGATCCAGTAATTCTGGTAGTTAGGAAACGGAGCGATCTTAAGTTTTTTTTATGGGCAAATAATGGTGAGCAATAAAGAGTTAAGAAGTAGGATGAATGAAAGTCAATGAAAATCATAATCGACAATAAAATGAAACTGAAAAAGGTACCATATTTTATTGCGTGGAAGAAGAACGGAACGTATTGACTGATTACAGCAGCACATCATTTAACAGCTAATTAATCCAGACGATACATAACCGACTCAATGGTAGTTCGAGTATTACTAGATATATGGTAAATATCCTAGCATAGCAACACAAGTGTGCCCCCCCCCCCCCATGGACTTTGTTTACTCATAACCTGCAGAAAAATAGATATTTTGTAATAGAATTTTTATACAAATACTTTTCAGATGGTATAGATTCTGATTATATCGGAATTCGTTTTGGAATTTTTTTCGGAGGCAGCAGGAGTTTCAGATAATTCGCAGGAATCGACTTTGTTTCCTCATAACTTTTTGAAAAATGGGTATTTTTTAACGCAATTTTCTACAAATATATTTGAGATGATGTAGATTATAGGAATTTGTCGTGAAATTTTTTTTCGGACGTTGGAAGACTTAGTTTCCTCGTTAACTTTTACAAAAATGGGTAGTTTATTTAAACACCTTAAATTCGATATAATCAGAATCTACACCATTTGAAAGGTATTAATAGAAAATCTCATTAAAAAAAAAAAAACATCCATTTTTCTGAAAGTTATAAGGATGGGGGTAGACAAAAGCTTGTAGCTATGCCAATGTCCCGTGGTAGATTTGTGTATTTCACTGATATGTCGATCATGAATTATGCCAAGATTTTTATTAGCCGGTTGGGTTTACTAGGTTCAGTTAGTTCTATTATATATAAACATAAACTTCCAGTTTCCCAGAGAAAAAATTTGAGTTTCATTTTATTAACGACTGTGTTATTTTCATTCATTCCAGCTCCTTTCATGTCGTGCACCATTAAATATCCATAAAAGATCACCAAGGAAATATATGAATTATTGCGTGAAAGAATGCAAAATATCGTATAATATTGATTTCTCACATTGACACAAGGTATCGCTTCGGAGTGAGGGCACTGGGTTTAAAAAAAAATAAATAAAGGTTGAGCTGGAAGGATTTGAACGCAGAAAGCTTTAACTAAATACTTCAGAATAATTGGTTCAACCAATGTACCACTAAATTGTCATTTAAATTACAGGGTACAAGTTTGACAGGTAAGAGTGTATGGGGTGGCGGTCAAACCAGCTTTTCTAAACCACCACGATCAACAGGCGCGAAATAAAAGGTTTTCTTTGTCCTGTTGATCGTGGTGGTTTGGACGAGCGAGAATCCGTAGATTCGGTTTCGAATCTAAGCTTGGAGAAGGAAGAGTTAATTTTTACATATACCTAATTCACTTGAGCAAGACACACACCCACACACACAAGTACACGTATACATTTTAGTTCTTACATATATGTGTATTTATACATATACATGTGTGTGTATAGGCCTATATATACCTATACACACACATATACATGCATACATACATACATACATAAATATATATACACACACACACCTGTATACCATGCATTTTATGTATGTGACTCGATGTAAAATAAAACAAAGCTTCGAGTTGTGTCCCTTTACGTCGAAAGCTAACTTAGTCATTCAATAAATAGAGATCGTTAAAATAAGGGCCAGACCGAAATAAGTACTAAGCGGCAAGGAGAATAATACAAAAACACACGAAAAGAAAACGGACAGCAGAACCCTAGTTTAGCAGAAGTCCAGTGACCGAAACCCGTAAGAGACAACTACAATCAAACACTTTTTGGAAAGGAATCAACTTCACAGACTCACCAATTATTTTGAGAGAGAAAAATCTGAATAATACAGGTGCAGGAGTGGCTGTGTGGTAAGTAGCTTGCTTATCAACCGCATGGTTCCGGGTTCAGTCCCACTGCGTGGCACCTTGGGCAAGTGTCTTCTACTATAGCCTCGGGCAGACCAAAGCCTTGTGAGTGGATTTGGTAGACGGAAACTGAAAGAAGCCCGTCGTATATATATATATATATAT
>NC_068988.1:57592727-57598429 GCF_001194135.2 Octopus bimaculoides
CTTTACGTCGAAAGCTAACTTAGTCATTCAATAAATAGAGATCGTTAAAATAAGGGCCAGACCGAAATAAGTACTAAGCTTACAAAGAATAAGTCCCGGGGTCGATTTGCTCGACTGAAGGCGGTGCCCCAGCATGACCGCAGTCAAATGACCGAAACAAGTAAAAGAGTAAAAGAGATGTTCTCCTCTACGACAATACGAATTAACAAGGAACACATGCATGTACTCGCTCGGTCTGCTAGAAATAGCAGCCAAAGCCCCCCCCCCCTCAAGCCATAGCTAAATTCATACAGGCATGCATGCAAACATACATACATACATACTTATATACATATATGATAATATAAGGACAGGATGGTCGCATCTGACACACCTTTGATCATAGGAGGTCTGCACGGTCAGGCTGACCTGGGGTTAAACAACAATAACTTTTCTGCATATAAACAGAAATCGATATTGCAGGAAACAGCCTGGAGTGAGTGTCCCATAGCAACGGTGATGATGACATTCAAACAGTGTGACACTATTTTCATCTTCACGTGCTGTCAGATCAAAGACTTGACGTCGACGTGCCGTCCAACCAATGAGTGAGACTCTGCGTAGTCACATGACTTGCGAGAATTAGCAGTCAAGTCTCTCTCTCTCTCTCTCTCAAACTATATCCGACCTACTTTAGGAAACAGAATGTAACATTGGATAATATAGGCCTACATTATAGTGTCTGAATAAAAGATGGGATGGTCAATTCTGGAACGTCTTTTATCATAGGTCTAGTGAATCAGGATTTTCCTGAGACAATACAATAGCAACTAGGAACGGAGTAATGGAACGTGGAACAACGAATATATAGAAAGCATGAAAATACAGATCAAAGAGATCTGGTGAGAGGACGGAACCTTGCTATAGCAATGATAATACTGAGAGTTGGCAATGCCTCATTGCTTTGCAACCATAGTTTGTTTACAAACAGTTTACGTAAGTCACGTGGACATGCTAACAACAACATGAATTAATGATGTCAGCTGTTGATGCTGTTTAGCCCCGGGTCATCTTTGGTTGAAGAGATCTGTGATCAAAGGTACAACAGTAGCAAACATTCCGTCATTTTCGTATACCCAAAACAACATTGGCCAACGAGTCCAAGGCGGCTGGGTCTGTTTTGAGGGCTCATTGGCTGCTATTTCTAACAGGTCAAATGGAAATGCAAAAAGCTCTTAAAATCAGAAGAGAGTAACAGTGTCGTTAAGTCGGTTGAGCAACAAATGTTCAGTCACGAGTTTTACAGTGACACTCAGAACTCCAAGCAACGACTATCTATTGGTTATTTATGTCTATTTTACGCTTTGAGTTCAAATCCTGCGGCTTTGGTTGACTTAATCTTTCGACCATCCTGGGGTCGATGTGTTTGTGTGTCTGTGTTTGTTCTCCCATCATCGCTTGACAACCGATACTGGTGTGTTTACGTCTCCGTATCTTAGCCGTTCGGCAAAAGAGACCGATAGAATAAGTACTAGGATTACAAAGAATAAGTCCTGGGGTCGATTAGCTCGACTAAAGGCGGTGCTCCAGCATGGCCACAGTCAAATGATGAAACAAGTAAAAGAGTACCAGTTGCGTACTGGAGTCGCTCTAATCGACTGCCCCCACCCCCAAATTTCGGGCTCTGTGCCTAGAGTAGAAGAGAATAATAATGATGATAATTCTTCCTAATTTTGGCAAATGGCTTGAAATTTGAGGGGAGGGGGAGGGGGCTAGTCGATTATATCGACTCTAGTGCTCGACTGGCCCATTTTTTATCGACCAGGAAAGGAACAAAGGTAAGGTCGACGTTGGTGCTATTTGAAAACAAGTACGGTACTTTTAACGCTAAATGCGTGTTTTGTTCTATAAAGCATTGAATTCCATAACTGTTTTCAGTATATTCTTTTATTCTTTTACTTGTTTCGGTCATTTGACTGCGGTCATGCTGGGGCACCGCCTTTAGTCGAGCAAATCGACCCCAGGCCTTATTCTTTGGAAGCCTAGTACTTATTCTATCGGTTTATTTTGCCGAACCGCTAAGTTACGGGGACGTAAACACACCAGCATTGGTTGTCAAGCAATGTTGGGGGGGGGGACAAGAACACACACACACAAACATATACATACATTATATATATATATATAATACAAATAAAATGAGAGTATATGCATATATACGTACATGTATGTACATACCTACATCTACAGGTATATATAGATGCATATCTGGGTACAGGATGTCACAAGAAAACGTGGGCAATATATATTTACACGATGGGCTTCTTTCAGTTTCCGTCTACCAAATCCACTCACAAAGCTTTGGTCGGCCCGAGGCTATAGTAGAAGAGACATTTGCCCAAAGTGCCATACAATGGAACTGAACCCGGAACCATGTGGTTGGTAAGCAAGCTACTTACCACACAGCCACTCCTGTACCTATGTATTACTATTATACTATTATTATTTGGCTTGTATTCCGTTCGCCAGCTTATCTCTAGATTAAATACCAGAGTCGTACTACAACTGGCTACAGGAATGGAGTGAGAAAGCCGCTGCTGAGCTCAACTTGTAATCAAAGACTGCATGACGCGCTTCACAGAGCCTTTTATTTGCGTACGTGCGTGCGTAAATGCATGCAGATATGCACACACACACACACAGATACATGCATACATGCACATATAAGACACATAGGAAGAGAGAGAGCGAGCGAGAGGGAGAGTAACATAATACAGTATCGGTAAATCGAGACTGTGACATAATTTTGATTCCAAGCAGCATGTGCCTCACATTATTATAATTTTCCGTGAACTGACGCTGAAGCCTTTACGCAATTGCAAGAAATAGCAGCAAAATCTCTCCTGAAAATCACACAAAGAGTTTCCATGTAAAAAAAAAACAAAAAATGTAAGACATTAATAATGTAGTCCTAGATACGTTAAGTCTTAAACGGAAAAATATATCGGCTAATAAGGATTGGAAAACATTTAATAACAGGTAGGCCTGATGGATCAGAACTAGGCTGGGATTAAACAAAACCGCCAACGAGCTGGCCTGAAGACTACGTGGGCGTTTGACTTGCTAGAAATATTAACCAGACGTTCCTCGAATCACGTTTTGTCATCTTTAAAATTCCAACGAACACAAAAGAGGATGTAGTCTTACATTTACGAAAAGACGGGATGGTCCTAACAAACATATATAACCATTTTCACAACCGTTTCGGGTCCTCTGCTACTTAATGTTACCCTCACGCCGATCCTGCTCCTCCGCATCATCATCATCATCAGTAATATATGGGGAAGCATGATTTTCATCACACCTTTATTTTCCTTATTCCATATGTATGTGTGTGTGTGTGTGTGTGTGTGTGTGTATGCACGCGAAAAGGGAAGGTTGAAAAGTTAGTGTGGATATCTGCATATGTATACATATACATTATATGTACATGCAAACACACACATATCTTCGTGTGTGTAATAAAAAAAGGTAAAACGGCGGTTGTAAAATGGATGCCATTCACGAGGTCGTAATTAACATAAAACGATAAAATGTTTGACTACCAAGAAGCGAAACCGGAACATCTTGCTTCGCTGTAGCCAATGTCTCGCGAGACAATGTCGGGCGATATGAGATGAGGAGTGGGGAGAGGTCAACGCATGATGCATTGACGGTGTAAAGTCAAGGTGGTGGTGTCGTGGAAAAGATGAATGAAAGCGGGGGTGTTTCGAGGGGGGGGGGCGGAAGAATGGAGGTAAAAGATGACGGGTAGAGGTAAACGTAGAAACATCGATTTAGACAGGATGGTCATTTTCAAGTGAGAAGATCTGGCGAAAGGTCTTTTTTATGACGGTGTATTTAGAATGAAAGAAAGAAAGAGACGGGTGAGAGCTGGGAAAAGAGAGGAGACAAGAAGGAGAGAGAGAGAGAGAGAGAGAGAGGAGGGGGACACAGAGAGTGAAACTGAAAGAGAGACTGTTGCAGGTGTTTAAATACCGAGTTGGAAGACACATATCTTTATAAGTATGTATGTCTGTCGGGTGGGGAATGATATCCAAGCCTTTTGCCAATATCAACAAATACGTATGTGCGTATACGTATGTATGTATGTATGTATGGATGGATGGATGATTTATCTATCTATCTATCTATCTATCTATCTACATGTGTGTCTATTTATGTGTGCGTATGCATCATGTATATACGTGTATATATTTTTATGTATTTCAGTCTCTGTATGTGTACATATGTATGTATGTATGTATGTATAGATATAAATCTATGTATGTGTGTGTGTGTGTGTGTGGATATGATGATGTTTGTGTTTGTTTGTGTGCCGTATAAGAACCGCTGAATAAATTTAGAAAATAACGAAACCAATTCCTGCACGACTAACCAATGCCACAATTTCGACCCCCAACGCCACCACCACCATACGAACCAACGACAGTCTTCATGTGATAGCTAAAGGTATTAGAAATGGCAGCCAATTCCCTCTCAAATTTCACCCTTTCGTCCTGCAAAAAGAAAAAAATAACACACTAGATAATGTAGCCTGGTGTATACAACAGCTACAAAAGACAGGATGGTCGTTGCTGGAATGCCTTTGATAATAGACCGGGGCCAAACAATATCGTATCTACGAAAAAGGCACGTATTTGGTCCCTTACATCACACTTTACCGTCTGTAAAAATATAGGGCACATTGGATAATGCTGGCCTGTCTTGGGTGGATTGTCTTCCATCATAGGTTTGACCTAGGGTTAAACACCAACCTCGATAACTCTTCTCCGGCGTCTTAACGTAGTCGCTTGACCTGTTAGAAATCCCAGTCATGTCCCCATCAATTCACACACACCTTACTGTTATAATTTTTAAAAATAAATAAATAAATAAAAGGGACACAAAATGTGATGGCTACGGATGGGATGCCGTTGCTCACACGTTTGCTCGATTTGGACTGACCAAGGGCTAAACAACAACGAACAATAAGGAGTCGGTAACTATCTGCTCCTGTTACACTGCAGTTTATCTTGATGATGATGATGATGATGATGATGATGATGATGAGAGGTAAAGGGGAGATGGATATTGGTGGTGGTGGTGGTAGTGTTGTTTTAACCCTCTAAGGGAGTAGAATTTCTTTTGGGTATTACAGGAAAGTGAAAGGGATTTCATCCATGACTACAGTAGTCCAATGTATAGTATTTCTTCAGTTGAAGATGATGAAGGCGAGGTAATTTGAGAGTAAGTTAACTGTTATTTCTAGCAAATCAAAAGACCATGCTTGCTAAGACGGAAGCAGTCTTGTTGTTGTTGTTGTTGATCTCCAGGTCAACCCCGATCGAGTAGATCCATGATCAAAGGCAGTCCAGTCATGGCTATCTAGTCATTTCTCTACATGCAGGGAACTCAGAACCTCATTATCGAATGCATCCCTTTTCCTAAGACGGTGTGTGGGTGTGATTTGAAGAGAATTTGACTGATAGGCGCAGGAGTGGCTGTGTGGTAAGTAGCTTGCTTACCAACGACATGGTTCCGGGTTCAGTCCTACTGCGTGGCACATTGGGCAAGTGTCTTCTACTATAGCCTCGAGCCGACCAAAGCCTTGTGAGTAGATTTGGTAGACGGAAACTGAAAAGAAGCCCGTCGTATATATGTATGTATATATATATATATAT
>NC_068988.1:57598508-57604572 GCF_001194135.2 Octopus bimaculoides
TGTGTGTGTGTGTGTGTGTGTGTTTGTGTGTCTGTGTTTGTTCCCCCAACATCGCTTGACAACCGATGCTGGTGTGTTTGCGTCCCCGTAACTTAGCGGTTCGGCAAAAGAGACCGATAGAATAAGTACTAGGCTTCCAAAGAATAAGTCCTGGGGTCGATTTGCTCGACTAAAAGGCGGTGCTCCAGCACGGCCGCAGTCAAATGACTGAAACAAGTAAAAGAGTAAAGAGAGATATATTAGCAGGTCGAGCGACCTGTGGAGGGAAATGTGCTTGTTTTGTTTGTTTTATTTGAAAGTTGTTGAACTCCTCCCACACGTTGGATATGGGTAAACTTTCTGTAAACAAAACGACGCGGACGTGGCTTGAACCTCCACTCACTACGCCCCGGGGTTATCATATTGCTGTGCAGCGTTGTGACACTATTTACTCTCTTTTACCCTTTTACTTGTTTCAGTCTTTTGACTGTGGCCATGCTGGAGCACCGCCTTTAGTCGGGCAAATCGACCCCAGGACTTATTCTTTGGAAGCCTAGTACTTATTCTATCGGTTCTTTTGCCGAACCGCTAAGTGACGGGGACGTAAACACACCAGCATCTGTTGTCAGGCGATGTTGGGAGGACAAACACAGACACACAAACATATACACACATACATATACACATATATACGACGGGCTTCTTTCAGTTTCCGTCTACCAAATCCACTCACAAGGCTTTTGTCGGCCGAGGCTATAGTAGAAGACACTTGCCCAAGGTGCCACGCAGTGGGACTGAACCCAGAACCATGTGGTTGGTAAGCAAGCTACTTACCACACAGCCACACTTATAAAAAATAATTTTTTAAAAGGTAAGGTGACATTGTAAAAACAATTGCTGTTGTTGTTAAGCCACAAGTCAGCCCTGATAGAGGCGAAGACCTATGATCAAATACAATCCAGTCATGCCCACTTCGTCTTATTTACAGAACTACATCATTTCAACGTATCTTTCGTAGCCAACTCAGTAGGGACAGAGGTAGTCAAACGGTGTACTGCAAAGAGTAACCAGGTGAACCGCGGTTTAAAAAAAAAACAATAAATAAATAAATAACGGGTAGGCTTGGCCCTGAGGTTAAGAAACTCGCTTTGCAATCACGTTGGTTTGAGGTTCAGTTTCACAGAGTGACACCTTGGTCAAGTACCTTCAACCATAGACCCGGACTGACTAATGCCTTGTGAATGAATATGATGGTCGCAAACAGCGAGGGAGCCTGTCGTGTGTGTGTGTGTGTGTGTGTGTGTGTGTGTGTGTGTATGTATGTATGTATGTATGCATGCGGGTGTGTATGTATGTATGTATGCATGTCTATTCTCTAATTGTTTGACAACCGGTGTCAGTTTATTTACACTTCTGTAACTTAGAGGTTAAGCAAAAAAGATCGACAGAGTACCCGACTTAGAGAGTAAATAATGGGATCGATTTGTTTTACTAAACCCTTAAAGGTGGTGCCCCCAGAATGGTCGCAGTCCAATGACTGAGACACATGGAAAAAAACAATGGCCATAAAAAATCCAGGCTAATGGTTGAATATATTGAAAACCATATCCTTCATAATTTTGCTATATACAATAAGCAATAGTTTCTTATAGATTTTCCTACATATTTTAACTATAAAACGCATTTTGATTTAAAATTTCCATTTGAAGAGTGTTCCAGTAATTGCATATTTAATTTCTAGTGTACCGTGAAGTTACAAGGACTGTGAGCCAACTCATTAGGTTGTGCAATTCGGAGGGAGATCTATCTGTTATTTCTAGCAGGTCATGCCTGACGCTAAGGGGATGCACTGGACGGTACTTCCCCCTCACTACTCAATATAGTTTACAAAAATCTTCCTGTAATGCATTTCTTAAAGTCTGACTAACATGCCCGTCGCTAAGGGAGTGCAGGAGTGTACTGGATGGCATTGCCCCCTCTCTATTCAATGGTGCGCCCCTTTAGAAAATACAGTTTACAAAAATTAGTGCCCACCCAGAACATTCTGAAGCACTCCCAGGCACCAAAGTCTGGTGACGGGTCTGTAGCAGGATGCAACTACATACAGTGTCGTCTTAATGCATGGGCACCCGGAGGTGGGGACTACACGGGTTCAGGGGTCTGAATGCTAATCAATGATTGCTGTGATTGTGTATGTAGGTGTGACCCCAGTACATTCTTTACTCGGAGTGGTGGTGGAGGGGCGGTCTGTAATTTTGAGGGCTCTGGCTGCATAGCAGCTCCTTGGTAGAAACATCTTAAGGCATAGACACATTGAGCAGTTGTCCGAGAGCCCCACTTGTCTAAGGCCCAATTCTGATCTATGTATGCCGTGGCTTGCTGTCAACAAATAAATATTATAGAGCCCAGTACATTGACTTTTCTGGGGTGGGGGCTATAATGCCTACTAAGACGGCCCTGCTCCTTAGTGCTAGCATTGTTTGTTTAACCTAGGGGTCGGTCAATAACAGGTGAATCGTGGCCCACAAACGGGCTCTTGCAGTGTTTTCTGTAGGTGGGCCTTGGATCTTTTCTAAAACTATTTTCAAATTCGATGTATTTCTTGACCATTGAGCAGTTAATGGCTTTTAGATAGTCGTCTGTATTTACGATTTGTTTGATTTTTGCTTACATAAGCATTACTTTTGATGGATACACGGTGATCGATACGTAAGATAAATAATATATACGTGTTGGATCATGAAAATGTAAAAATTCATTTAAAAAAATAGGCCTTTACGAAAATAGTTGCAGATCTCTGGATTAACTGGCAGGTCAGCACTGGTCGAACTGGGTCTGCAATCAGGTCCGTATTAGCCATTAAGCAAAAGGAACACGTGCTTAAGGCACTGCAGATATTTTTCCAGCTCCAGTATAAGGTTCCAAAGGGAGCATTTACAGCCATAAAAAGAAATGGTACAGGTATAGATGAAGGGATCGGTTTGATGGAAAGAATGATTGGTAGTTAGTTCCGCTGAAAAGGAGGGTGTCGGAGAAGAAGGGGCAGGTATGGCAGCGGTAAAGGGATCTAGGTTGGGTGCAAAGGGATAAAGAAGGGATTATGTGGAAATTGCTCAGCTGAATCAGGAACCTACAGCGTTGAAAATTGACACTTTTTTTCGTGTTAACTTAGTTATTAGCAAATAATGTTTATATTGTTTATTGTTAATTAATATTAAATAACTGAAATTAAAAACAGATTTCTATTTAATATACGAGAGGGTGCTGAAAAGTTCCTGGCTTTGGCTAAAAGAAAATACAGGAGGATTAGTTAATTATGATGATTTCATTCAACATATTCCCCTTCTCAGATTCACACACTTATTGCAGAAGTCCTTCAGTTTTTCTACGCCTTGTAAAAGAACTCAGAAGGTTGGGCCTCCAACCAGGAATCTTTCAGCAGCCCCTCGTAGTTGTAGGGTGGCTGTCTGGCTGGTGGATGGGGAGATGGCCTGGAAGAAAACTAAATGTTTAATCTCATATTTCACATTCAGCACTTATCACTTATGTCTTAATGTAATGTCAGACAATGGCAGGGTCAAGGAGACATCGCTAGGCTGTGCTTAACAATGGTTAGGTTGTGTTCAATCAGGTCCACCCCATTCCGCCTTTTGTTTTGTTTTATAGGCGTAAGGTTGGCTGCGTGGTTAAGAAACTCGCTTTGCAACCATGTGGTCTCGGGTTCTGTCCTACTATACGGCAACTTGAGCAAACGTCTTCTACCATAACGCCAGACTGACTCAAACCTTGGAAGTGGAAATTGCGTAGAAGGCCGTCGGGTATGTGGGTGAGTGAATCTGTCTGTCTGTATGTATGTATGTACGTATGTGCATATATGTGTGTGCTTGTGTTTGTCCCTCACGAATCACTTGACAACCGGTGATGGTTTGTTTGCGTCTTCATAAGCTAGCGGTTCGGCAAAAATAATCGACAGAATAAGTACCAGACTTTGAAAAACAAAAATAAATGTTTAGGGGTCGGGGTCGATATGTTCGACTAGACTCTTCAAGGCGGTGCCCCAGCATGGCACAGACCAATGATTAAAACGAAGTGTTCTTCATTTTTTTTTCAAGCTTGGTAAGGCGTAATTTCAGGATGTTTTGGCTGTTATTTCAAGCACATCGAGACATTCATTCGAAATACTGCTCTTATCATTGTTTAACCTCCTGTCAACCTTGGTCAAATGGACCTCTGACCAAAGACCTTCCAACCATGACCTCCAGTCTAAAAATACAACGTAATATAATGGATACTTTCAAATATATTTTGTTCTTTTAAGGATATTTAGCTGTTGTTTCTAACAGATTGAGATACAGCATAGAGGATGCACACGTTGTTGTTGATGATATTGTCAACTTTAAACAGACTAATTATCATCACAGCTATTCCAGACATGACCATCCCGTCTGTTGGTGGTTATTATGTATCTATGACTCGGCTACACTCTATTCAATGTGTCCTTCCAATTTTAATACAATATGATATAATTTGAAGAGAATTCTGGTTATTATTTCTAGAAGGTCGAGCTGCCATGTAGATTCGTCGTCATTATTGTTGTAAAAGCCCCAGGTCGACCTTGACTGAGCAGACTTATAATCATCGGCGTTCCAGTCGAGACCACTCAGTCTAAACCCAAAACCGCTACATCTAACAAATCCTTTTGTTTCAAAGGCAAGGTACGAGATTTAGAAGAGATCTTGTAGCTATTTCTAGCAGGCTAAGTGACCACACATAGAATCCTGCGTTTGCTTGGTTTGTTGGTAGTAGTGACGGCTGTGATGATAATGTTCAAAGTCGCAATAATGTTGCAGTATATGTGTATATGTGTGTATGTATGTTTTTGTATACATATATATGGGTATGTACACACACACACACACACACACACATTTATATTCTTTTATTCCTTCACTTGTTTCTGTCATTAGATTGTGTTCATGCTGGAGCACCGCTTTGAAGCATTTTAGTTGAACGGATCGATCCCAGCCTTTTTTTTTTTTCATTTTAGCCTGGCACTTATTCTATCGACCTCTTTAGCCGAACCGCTAATTTACGGGGGCGTAAACACACCAACACCGGTTGTCAAGCAGTGGCCGAGACACACACACACACACATGACGGGCTTCTTTCAGCTTTTTGTTTACCACCAAATCCACACACAATGCTGCGGTAGGAGACACTTGCTCAAAGTGTCACGCAATGGGACTGAACCGGGAACGATGTGGTTGGGAAGCAAACTTCTTAATCACACAACCACGAATCGACAGAAGTTATACAGTGACTCGAGGGCTGATAGTTTCATTTAGTGACACGATAAAGTGCAGGGCACGAAGGCAATGGCACATACATACATACATACATACATACATACTCTTTTACTTGTTTCAGTCATTTGACTGCGGCGACCCCAGGACATATTCTTTGTAAGCCTAGTACTTATTCTATCGGTCTCTTTTTACCGAACCGCTAAGTTATGGGGACGTAAACACACCAGCATCGGTTGTCAAGGGATGTTGGGGTGGGGGGCAAACACAGACACACACACATATACATATATATACATATACATATATACGACGGTCTTTCAGTTTCCGTCTACCAAATCCACTCACAAGGCTTTGGTCGGCCCGAGGCTCTAATAGAAGACACTTGCCCAAGGTGCCACGCTGTGGGACTGAACCCGGAACCATGTGACAGACAGACAGACAGACAGACAGACGTACGTATACACACACACACACACACATATATACTCATGCTTTTGTATTCTACTTTCCAGTTTGTATCATCAAAACCCCAGAGTGCGCGGTTGTGTGTGTGTATGGTTTGCGTGTGTGCGTGGGTGTGTGTGTCTGTATACGTGTATGTGTACGTGTGTGTGTGTGTGTGTATGTGTCTGTATAGCAAAAACACAAAAACTAACAAAAACAACAAAAAAAACAATAACAGGGTATGAAGGAAGAGAAATAGGAAGGTAATAAGAAGATTCATCGTTATGGTAACAGCGCCTACCAGGCAGGTTCTCTTTTTTTTTGTTTTGTTAATC
>NC_068988.1:57604921-57605190 GCF_001194135.2 Octopus bimaculoides
ATATATACACACATATAGATACATAACAGGCCACACACGTATACACAATGTTACATATATTACATGTATATATATATTATATACGTCTGCCGATAATGATACATCATACGGTTTATTATATACAAGCAATTGTAATGTAAATGAGTACATTGGAAAATAGTGTTGTGGTAGATACTAGCTAGTTAAGTAGTTACTGCTACTATGTTGCGTGGGTGTATGAGTGTGTGTGTATGTATGTATGTATATATATATATATATATATATATATA
>NC_068988.1:57605200-57607863 GCF_001194135.2 Octopus bimaculoides
TATATATATATATATATATATATATATACATACACATACATACATTGACATGCATATACACGTACATATATTTAAATATACATATATATACATATACATACATATATTTATACGCACACATACTTACATACACGCATGCATATATATATATATATATGCATATACACGTGCATATACATACACAGGTATTCATACACATATACACGTATATACATGTATACACAAATCCACATACGCATAGTTACATACATACATATACATATACATACATATGCATGTACATACACACATATACATATACACACAAACAGATTCACATCCATAAACATACATATGCATTAGATACATACATGTATACACGCATACGGACACACACATGTACATACATACACACACATGTATAAAAACAGACATATACATACACACACATGTATACAAGTACACACACACATGCACAGCACACGTTTAAACACGGAAACACACACACACATGTATACACACAGGTACATACACAAGCACATATACATACACAGGCACATGTGTGAGTGTGTTTCCCTTCCTTGATGGGGTTCAAACGATGTAGACCTCTCTCAAATGTAGCACTCAATACCCATATAATGTTTCAAGTCTTTTATTGAAGACATTTCATCACAATTCTTTCCCATTTCATAAGTTTTTTCTAATTATACTTGAAAAAAAACCTGAGTTAGAAACAATTGGAGTGTAACGACTTCAATTACAACAACAACAACAACAACAACAACAATAACAATAATAATAATAATAATAATAATAATAATAATAATAATAATAATAACAACAAGAACATTCAGAGAGCGCAAACCTCCGCCAAGGCAACAGCAAAGTCCTCTCAATGATTAGCCAGAGATGATTTTAAAATGAGAATATCTGAAATAAACTTGACTGCTCTCACAAATGAGAATACTAAAAATGAACCCGACCGCTCTCAAAAATTAAGTAAGAAAAAAAGAAAATCAAGAAAACTAATCCAGAATCCTTGTCCGGTACCGGATCGATCCCAAAAATCTAATCAGTTCGTGCCAGTCACGAGGCCAAACATTCCTCGAAAGTTTCAGCCGAATCCATCCAGCGGTTCTTGAGATATCTTGTCCACGGACAAAGAAACAAACACCACTGAAAACAATACCTCCGCCTCTGCTAAGACGGAGGTAACAACAGCAACAACAACAACAACAATAATAATAATAATAATAATAATAAATATACATATATATGTTGTCTTGTAGCTTTGAAATTTGAATTCTTCCTATTTTATTAAGCCCTTTGCTAAGGACTTGGCACAGAAAAATATTCCTGTTATAATCTACGTAATATTCTTATCACTGATGTGTGTTCCTCTTCAGTCTTGTGGGAATCTTTGCGTGTGAATTTGTATCGGTGCGTTTTATATATATATGTACATATTATTTTATATGTATTTGTATGTGAATGTATGTATGCGTGTGTGGGGGAGGAAGGGGTCTGTATGTGTAGGTGTGTGTGTGTATGTATGTGTGTGAGAGTGGTGTGTGTGTATAATGTAGTGGATGTGCCAATGATGTATGAAAAATGAAAGAGGGAGGCAATTGAAAAACGCAATTATTGAACAGAGGGAAAAAAAACAATGTTGAACGATGTTAGCAACAGTTTATATATATATATATATATATATATATATAAACATACGTGTATCACATCGTGTGTGCGCTTATATATATATAGATGTGTGTGTGTGTATGTGTTTGTGTATCCTTCAACGGCCATCTGCATTCGATAATTGCTCTTTCAATCACCTTTCCCTGGCTATCTACTTTATACAATAAATCTATATAACATAATGGATCTTTCTACAACCAACCGACCGACCAGCCAGCCAACCAGCCAGCCAACCAGCCAGCCAACCAACACTGCTGTTTGTTACTTGTTCCTGTTTCAGCTTACGCATACACACAGAAATATATGCACACAGCCAGCTAGACACACACACACACACACATGTGTATAGATAGATGTGTGTATGTGTTATAATTTAGAAGAAACAGTGAAAGCTTGTTGTCATTGTAGTCACTCGGAGTTTCGAATGTCGGAGCAAAGAGCTATCAAACTCCGAGTACTATAATTACAACCTTTCACTGTTTGTTCTGAACTATAAAATATCGAGGCCTCATTCTTTTGTTGTTACATGCTGTTATTATTATTATTATTATTATTATTATTATTATTATTATTATTATTATTATCATTATTATTATTATTATTATTATTATTATTATTATTATATATGTGTGTGTGTGTGGATGTCTACACACACACACATATATATATATATATATACATTGATACGATACATATGTGTGTATACTCTCTGCAAAGCAAACACACACCAACCCCTTTCCGTGGACAAACAAAAGATGCAAAAAAAAAAAACACGACTCAAGACGGGATGATGATTATGATGATGATGATGATGATGACGACGATAATTGACAACAACAACCACAAAAACAACAATAGTAGTATTAATAATAATAATAATAATAATAATAATAATAATAATAATAATAATAATAATAATGGTGGTGGTAACGGAGTAGTAATAGTAGCAACAGAAGTAATGCAACACATGAAGACGTTTCCCCCCC
>NC_068988.1:57608209-57608836 GCF_001194135.2 Octopus bimaculoides
CTCTCTCTCTCTCTCTCTCTCTCTCTCTCTCTCTCTCTCTCTCTCTCTCTCTCTCTCAACCCTCCACATTATTTACGGCGGTATTGTGTGATTTGAAGGAGACTTAGCTGTTATTTCTAGCGACCGTGAAGTGCCACCCAGCAGTATTACAGACGATGTTTACTGCCATAACCATCCGGCCTTGTACATCAAGAGCTTACATTGTCCCAATGTACCCTTCGATTTTGAAAACCACTGCCTTGAAAACGTTTGATTTCAGGGAAATTTGGCTGTTATTTCTAGCAATTCGAAGTACCCTGCGTAAAACACATATTGTCGGTGTTTAGCCCTGATCAAGTAGTCAAAGGTGTTCCTGCTATGATGACCTCGTCTTTTTAAAACGGCAATGCTTGATTAATTTAGGAAGATTTCGGCTACTATTATTTCTAGCAGGTCAAACAGCCACTTAGTGATTCCGTCCTTTGTTCGTTCTGTCCTAACTGAACGATGAACAACGAAACAACCCCGAACATCGATTGTCAAATATATACAAAATAACATTAAATAATTATATAAAAAAAGCACCCCCTCTAATCATTATTACCCAGAGCCTTATTTCTACCTCTGACCATATATATATACATATAT
>NC_068988.1:57608897-57611846 GCF_001194135.2 Octopus bimaculoides
TATATATATATATATGTATATGTATGTATGTATGTATGTAAAAATATTACTAGTATTACAAAATTCACTGAACGCAAAAGGTTTTTATATTGATATATCTATAGACAACTTTGTCACACACACGCATATACATATATTTACACAGACACATATACAAAGGTACATATATACACATTAGCGTGGATACCTTAATCGGGGTCCCATGGTTTTCATATACGTACAAAAAAAAACGTACAGGAGTATCATCTATTATAAATCTCACTGAATATATATAGAAAGAAGGCTGCTTTCATTGATGTGTTGTATAAAGGATAACTCACCGTTACACACATATTCAAATATACACAATTATACATACCCCCTATAATGTACAATTGCAGTTTCTATAATTATACACACATACACACACACATATATACATATATATATATATATATATAGTGACAAGGGTCCCTTGATAAATTCTTTAACTGGTACCCCCTCTATTCGGTAATGTCTGCTACCCTATCTCTCTATTCTTCAACATTCTCTCTATCTCTCTATCTCCTCTCTACTCTACAAATCCGTTCTCCTCTGTCTGTCTGTCTATCTCTCTCTCTCTCTCTCTCGCTATCCGTACAGTTGCCAGCCAACCATATAAATATTGCAGCCGCTTGCTGTTGTAGACCTTAAAACTAACACCATCATCTTCATCATCATCACCAACACGACCACCAACACCGCAACCACTTACAACAACGACAACCACAGCCAACCACATCTACAACCACCACTACCATCAATAGCGAACCGACACCAACCTACCAACTTATCAGTCACCAGTCACCAGCCACTGGTGTTGAGATAGTAGTAAGATAGATACACCGTGGTGCAGCAGTCTGTAATAGTAGCAGCAGAGATTGTTGTGTGTAGTATCGGCATTTACATACTGACACAACATCACTTCTTGGTGCCGATGGAGCTGATGTTATTGGCGAACATGAATCTACAGATGCGTATGTGTGTGTTTACATACATACATACATACATACATACATACATACATACATACATACATACATACATATGCATGCGTGCATGGAGGTATACGAATATGGAAAATAAACGTGTGCATGTGTGGGTGTGAGTGTTATTTAGCCGAGAACACTACAGGTGTTACTCAACGCACGAGTGTTTCGTGCCAAAAAGCACTTGCCGAAATTTGGCACGAAGAGCTTTGGCACGAAACTTAAGGCTCTTGAGTAACACCTGTGATAGTCCCGGCAGATAGGAACAACAAGAATTACAAAATTACATATGCTCTGCTTTACGTATTGAGCTCTCTTCCTCCCGCTAGCGAAAAACCAAAGGTGTGTGTGTGTGTGTGTGTGTGATTTGAAAGAGTGAAATATAATATAAACAAAGAAATCTACAATTATAGAAGTCTATATGCATAAATATATACGCGTGTATACACACAACATATATACATATACATATATATATATAAAAATATATATATATATATGTATATATACACTCACGTATGTACACATGAGGTGTGGTGTAGAGATGAATGGACATAAAGGCAGGTAGGTCTATAGCCCGATATAGGTAACCAGATAAATATAGACACACACACAAACACTATACATACAAACATACATACATACATACATACATATACATACACACACACACACACACATATATATATATATATATATATATATATGATACGTGTTATATAGAGAAAGGTAATAGGGTATCCTGAGTTAGTTACTAACCCGTGCATATGGCCAGTTTCTTTGCAAACCAGTCACCTTGCATTTATAGAAAATCTTTGATCCATTCGTGCAACAGAAGATAGCGGTGTGTATATATATATATATATATATATATATATATATATATATATATATGTGTGTGTGTGTGTGTGTGTGCATGTATGTATGTATTTATGTATGTGTATATGTACGTGTGTGTGAATGCACGTACATTCAGATTCATACATGCATACACACATACGGTATACACATAAACCTTGTTATATATGCACAACTAATGTATATACATATATGCGAGGTAGTGAAAACAGTATATAAACCAACATACAAGGATTCAATCGTGCTCTGCCATAGAACACGGAACATACATACATACATACATACATACACGCACATACATACATATACACGCGCACGCACATGCATACATACATACATGCATACATACATACATTCACAAATACATACATCCGGAATCATTCGTACATACATACATACATTCATACATACATACATACATACATACATATATACACACGCAGATTCTTGCTTGGATATCGAAAGAAAATTGTCGACGTGAAGAAAGAAGCATTTCGTCAATGAAAACATAACAACATATAAAATTATATATACGTGTAGAAAATGAAGAATGAAAGCTATAAATACATAGGTATATGTGTATATATATATCCATTCACATCTTGAAGCCGGGATCTTGATGCTCTGGGGGTAATACCGTAGTTGCCATCTGTATATGCATATCTACATATAACTGTGTGTGTATGTCTGTGTGCGTGTGTCTGTATGTGTGTAGTTTTCACTAAGATGCGCGAATAGATGAGAGCAACTACTACTACTACTACTATTACTACGACTACTGCTGCTGATAGTGTTGTTGTTGTTGTTTTGTAGCTGCTGCTACCGCGCCTTCTGCTTCTTCTTCTTCTTCTTCTTCTTCTACGCTCCCCCGTCGTCGTCTTCGTCCCCTTCACAACCTTTCGCTATTTTCTTCTACCCACTTACTTTATTCGTCTGTATTTTTCTCTCTTCTCTCTCTCTCTCTATCTCACTCAATCACACACACACACACACACACACACACAAATACACATACATACATACATACATATATACACGTTTATATATTTACACATATATATATATATATATATATATATATATA
>NC_068988.1:57612372-57614771 GCF_001194135.2 Octopus bimaculoides
AGGGAGAATTAAATCCTCTGATCACGCTTCCCTACACTTTTCACCGAACTACTACTACTACTACTACTACTACTACTACTACTACTACTACTACTACCACTACTACCACCACCACCACCAACAACAACAACAATAAAACCAAGGACACCACCACCGCTACCAACACTATTCGTGGTTTGCTCGACCTGCTAGAAACAACAGCTAGATCTCCCTCAAATCCTACACCTCACTTGTCTTTCAACAAAGAAACGACACACTTGCACGGTATAGTCCCAGATACCCTAATCCTGAAACCAAGACGAAGGTGTAACAATGCTCTGGAACTCTTTTCATCATATGGACTGCTTAACACGGACTGACCTGGGGTTAAACGACAAGAAAACAACAGTGTGAGCTCCTACATGGATTCTCGGCCTGCGAGAAATAGCAACCTAAATTCATTTCAAATCCCTACCTCCACCTCATAGTCTTTGAAAAAGAAAGGCAGGATGGTTACGGCTGGAAGTGTTTTGAGTTCAATCAGTTATTTCTTACTACTACTACTACTACTACTACTACTACTACTACTACTACTACTACTACTACTACTACCACCACATTAACAACAACAAGCTCAAACGCAACAGCATTTACAGAGAGACGTCTACATGTCTAAAGCATTGCTACCAGCGCTACTACTAACATGAAGGACACATTGTGATAATGTAGTCCTAGATATACCTATGTCTTGTCTGAAAAAATAAAAGGAAAAAAAAAAATCCAGATGGTCGTGGCTGGAATGCTGTCGACCATAGATAGGTCAACTTGATCAGAGCGAATCTGGAGCTAAACAACTGCGACGACGACGATGATAACGATGATGATGATGATGATGATGATGATAGGGATGACCATCATTACCATCCAGTGACCAAAGAGAGAGGCCACTGACAGGAAGGGCAGAGGGTGAAGTTACTCGACCAGCTAGAAATAGCAGCCAAAGTCTCTCCTTTCTCTCCCTCTCTCTCTTTCTCTTTAACGGTGACTGAAACAAAGCAGGACACATTAGCGGATAACGTTATACAAGATTTAAATGATATATTTTGGATGGGCATGGCTGGAGCGTCTTTGACCACAGGTTAGCTGGATCAGGCCAGACCTTGGGGCGGGAGGCAAACATCACCATCATAATAATAATGATAATCATCATCATCATCATCATCATCATTATCATCACCACAACCACCACCACCACCATCAGCATCATCAACATCATCCTCATCATCATCATCATCATCATCATCAATGTGATGTCAGTGAGTGAAGTGTCCTTCCTTTTGCCACAACTACCAGCATCTTTGCAATTTCACTGCAGTGTCACAACAACCATGACATCTATGTAAAACAAGATAAACTGCCACCTTCACCACCACCATCACAATCACCACCACCACCACAACCACTACTACCACCACTATCACCACCACCGATACAACCACCAGAACCACTACTATTACTAACAACAACAATAACAGGGATGGCACTTCCAGAGAATGTTTTTTTTTTATATATCTTGTCAGTTCTTACAAATGTAGTGCAGAGTGGTGGTGGTGGTGGTGGTGGTGGTGATAAAGAGGGAAAACAAGGAAGAACAAGACAAGAAGCACCACCAAAATCTACAGCTGTCATGACACCACTGCTTCATCTTTTCCTTCTTCTTCACGCTACTACTACTACTACTACTACTACTACCACCACTACCACTACTCCATACCGACAGATAGTAGCCGTGCTAATAATAATACGGCATTATGCGGTACCTTGTAGTAGTAGTAGTAGTAGTAGTAGTAATAGTAGCAGTATTAGTAGTATGTTTGTATGTATTGCTGACCACTACTACCATTATCAGTTATCATAAATTAGTAGTGTGTGTGTGTGTGTGTGTGTGTGTGTAAAGGTGTCATCATTTCACGTCCCTCAGGTTGGGTTTGTTTACCTGATGGAATATTGTCACCTCGGTCTCCAGCTTACTCTACTTGTCTACCTATCTATCAATAATCAATCAATCTTTCTATTATCTATTTATCTATATTTATCTAATCATCTATCTTTCTATCTATCTATCTATCTATCTATCTACCTGTCTATTTATCTTCCTGTCTAACTGTCTGTCAATCTGTCTGTTTGTCTGTCTGTATGCATGAATATATGTATGAATGTGTGTGTGTATGTGTGTGTTACATATATACATATATATATATATATGCCACTCTTTCAATCAGTCAATCAATCTATCAATCAATCTATCTATCTATCTGTCTGACTGTCTGTCTGTCTATCTGTTTATCTAGCTATTTATCTCTCTATGCATCCATCTATCAATGTATCTATCTATCTATCTATCTATCTCCCTACCTACC
>NC_068988.1:57617690-57622468 GCF_001194135.2 Octopus bimaculoides
GTGTGTGTGTGTGTGTGTGTGTGTGAATTGGAATTAATAAGGGTTTAGTAATCCAACCCATTATTTCTGTTTTATATATATAGATAGAAAGACAGACAGACAGACAGACAAGCAGACAGATAGACAGACAGACAGATAGATAGAGAGATAGAAAGATGGATGGATGGATGGAAGGGTGTGTGTGTGTTGATGTAGTTAGCTAATGGCATAGATAGAGAGATGCAAGCACAGTGTCAACAAGAAGCAGATTTAAAATAAAGACACCTAATAGCCAGCCAGCCAGCCAACCTGCCAACCAAACAGACTGACATGCAGAAAGACAGACCGTCAAAATGACAGAGATAAGAAGGGGCACAGATAAAAATGACAGTCAGTGAGACAGTTATAGATATTATTGGTGTGTATATTGACATACATGTAGATATGATGAATTCTCCATTGATTTTGATGACATGTGTTTAGTTGTTTGATTAACTGAACAACCAACTCATAAAAATAATGTGCAAGTGGCTGAGTATCCCAAAGACATATGTGCTTTTAAAAATAAATCTCATGTATGTTCATTTGCATGGAGATGTATTCTTTTATTCTTTTATTTGTTTCAGTCATTTGATTGCGGCCATGCTGGAGCACTGCCTTTAGTCGAAGAAATCGACCCCAGGACCTATTCTTTGTAAGCCTAGTACTTATTCTATCAGTCTCTTTTGCTGAACTGCTAAGTTACAAGAACGTACACACACCAGCATCAATTGCCAGGTGTTGGTGAGGGAACAAACACAGACACACACACACACACACACACACACACACACACACACACACATATACGATAGGCTTCTTTCAGTTTCCGTCTACCAAATCCACTTACAAGGCTTTAGTCAGCCTGAGGCTATAGTAGAATACACTTGCCTAAGGTGCCACACAGTGGAACTGAACTCAGAACCATGTGGTTGGTAAGCAAGTTACTCACCACACAGCCCCTCTACTCTTACTTGTTTCAGTCATTTGATTGTGGCCATACTGGAGCAGTGCTTCTTTAGTCGATCAAATTAACCCCATAACTTATTCTTTGTAAGCCTAATACTCATTGTATTGGCCTCTTTTGCCAGTGTGCTAAGTTATGGAGATGTAAACACGCCAACATCGGTTGTCAAGCGATGGTAGGGGAGAAAACACAGACACATAAATACATATTTATATACAGACATATATATATACATATATATATACGATGGGTTTCTTTCAGTTTCCATCAACCAAATCTACTCACAAGTCTTTGGCCAGCCTGAGGCAATAGTAGAAGACACTTGCCCAAGGTGCCATGCAGTGGGACTGAACCCAGAACTATGTAGTTGGCAATCAAGCTTATATATATACTACACTCTCGGAGTGGTTGGTGTTAGGAAGGGCATCCAGCTGTAGAAACTCTGCCAGATCAGATTGGAGCCTGGTGCAGTCATCTGGTTTGCCAATCCTCAGTCAAATCATCCAACCCATGCTAGCATGGAAAGCAGACGTTAAACGATGATGATGATGATGATGATGATGATATATATATATATATATATATATATATACATGCCCACATTATTGATTATTCTACTATTATATTACCTGTATGAGACCCTACCATATGCACACACTTTCACATATACAATATACATACAAACATGTATATATTCATATACATCCAAATATACACATGTATACACATATTAACTTTCTGCTAATCTCAATCTCACAGATAGATAGATAGGCAGACACAACAAACACACACTCATAGACAACACATACACGTGCACATGCATGCATGTAGATACATATATAGACTGCATGACATCGACATTAACATACACAACTTGACACTCATGTATATTTACAGACAGACAGTAGGCACATACATATATATACATAATTAATATCAATGACAACTAGACATATGCACGCACATTCACACACTTGCTCAAACATGCACACATTAGCAATCATATGCATAAACTGGAAAAAAGGACACACAGACACACACACTACATATACATAGGCATGTACTCGCCCGCATGCAAACACAAGTGTATACATACATAAACACACATGCACCTACATGACAGATAGACGCACAGACACACCCATACACACTTTAACTGTCAGACATGATATAAATGAAGTCCCCATTATTATCATCAACATCATCATCATCATCATCATCATCATCATCATCATCATCATCACCATCAACATCTATCAACTACCATTTGTGTTGTACATTATCATAAATGCACCACACATCCCATTCTGTCATCATTGTCCCAACTTCATCAGCAGTCATAGCATCACTGTCCTACATCAGAAATGACATTCATGGTTTATCCTCCCATGGGGCATTTCACAGATGATGACTTGACTGGTTGGCAACACTGAGTATCAAAGACAATACCCACCCATCTGACAAGCTGTAGTCATCTTCCTGTTATGTTGTTGGTCAGCTGGGGGAGGAGGTTACCATAAAACTATTCATTGGTTACTTTCTTTCCATCAGATGAAACTGAAGGTCATCCGCACCACTTGAAGACATCCACCAATGTGGGACATTGTGACACAATATCGCTATTAGTTGTTCACGTGACTCAATGTTCACAGATACTTTTCATCTATTAAACCTATTTACAGTGCTAAGGCATGGCTGTGTAGTTGAGAAGCTCACTTTGCAACCCTGTAGTTCTGTAGTTTCAGGTTCAGTCCCCCTGCGCAGTACTTTGGACACATGTCTTCTAGGCCTACCCATTCCTTGCAATTAAATTTAGTAGATAGAAAATGTATGGAGGCTCATCATATGTGTGTGATTGTGTGTGTGTGTATAAAATTCATATACATATATAACACCCTAACTTAGTTGTATACCATGATCTCGCAATCGTGAGATCGTGGTTTCAATTCCTAGAGCAGGTGATATGTTGTGTTCTTGAGCGAAACACCTCATCTCACGTTGTTCTATGATCACAGCTCTATGGTACATGTTCAGACATCGATTTGATGGAGAGAGTGAGATAATGTGCAGCACAAACATTTGATCACTATAAACAAATCATTTGTGCAGGTCATTTGGCAAAAGCTGAATGCTCATTCATGGTCTTTGACTAGAGAGTCCATCATATATACACATAAATACTTATATATTCTTATTTTTGTTGTCTTATACTCCAAATTTCTTGAAATTCTTCTGAACAATATTTGGATTAATTTATTATACATGAGGAATTACCTTGGCTGTTTATTCCAGTTGCATTAATTGGTATCTGATTGTTTGATGTAATTAACCAAATTCGTTTAACACTTAGTGCTTTATAGATATCTGCCTGGATTTTTTAATCCCTTTTACTTTGTGTGTGTGTGTGTGTGTGTGTGTGTGTGTGTGTGTGTGTGTGTGTGTGTGTGTGTGTGTGTGTGTGTGTGTGTGTGTGTGTGTGTGTGTGTGTGTGTATTTATGTTGTTGCACTTGTGTTTGTCCCCCACCCCAACTTGTCAACCAGTGTGTGTTTCCGTAACTTAGTGGTTCAGCAAAAGAGAATGATATAATAAGTACCCAACTTAAAAAAAAAAAGAAGAAAAACGACAAGAACTGACGGTGGGTGGCAATTTGTTCAACTACACCTTTCAAAGAGGTACCCCAGCATGGCAACAGTTCAGTGGCTAAAACAAGTAAAAGATAAAACATGCAGTAGTAGCTACAGAATACCTTTGTACAGGGGTTGTTATTATAATATACCTGTACACAGTTGTAACTATTATAGGGTACCTCTATGCAGTGGTAGCTATTGTAGGGTACCTTTTCCACAGTGATCTATATTATAAAGTATTCACTTACTATTAGTTATAATATGATATCTACTAACAGTGGTAGCCATTATAAAGTCCCTATATACAATGGTAGCTATTATATGGTACATATTTACAGTACTATATGCAGCAGTAGTGGTAAGGGTGCTGGACTCATGATCATAAGGTTGTGGTTTCAATTCCTGGATCAGGCAATGCATTGTGTTCTTGAGCAAAGCACTTCATTTCACGCTGCTCCAGTCCACTCAGCTGGCAAAAATGAGTAACCCTGCGATGGACCAGCATCCCATCTAGGTGGGGAATATGTATATATACAATGAAACCAGGAAACTGGCCCTGTGAGTCGTCAGGACTCAAGAAGGTAACCATACCTTTAGCTTGACCTTAAAATACCATGATAGACATTATAAGGTGAAATTTTCAGAGGTACCTAATGTGAAATACCTATTTAAATCCTAGCTATTATAAGGTACTTTTATACAGTAGTAGACATGATAATGTACCTCAGTACAATAATACCTATTTTACAGTACCTATTTCCAGGGTTAGTTATTATCAAAATCTACCATCAGTTAGCTGCCAGTACAGAATAATTCCTTTTCATTTTTATTACAACACTAGCAGAAACACCCGGCGTTGCCCGGGTTAAGGAGAATAATGAAATCTAAAAACGCTGTCTAGACTACGCAACCCTCAACTGTTAGTAGCTACGATACCATATTTCTACATTAATAACTCTCCAATCCATGCCAGCATGGAACATAGATATTAAGTGGAATGCTAGAAGAAAGTTTTCAACTCATATGTATATAAAGTAAATACACGTAATTCAGAAACACGTTTTTGTGTATCTTATTTCGTAACCAAACAAACAGGTACAGATTATAAATAATGAAAGGCCAATTTTGGTGATTCATTTGACAGAGGTAGTAGAGAGACAATGC
>NC_068988.1:57623862-57624821 GCF_001194135.2 Octopus bimaculoides
ATATATATACATATACATCTCTCTCTCTTTCTCTCTCTCTGAAAATATCTGTCATTACAGTATCGAAATGTGATTGTTTCAGTTAGTGGAATAGTTTCATTTTTAAAGTGAAAGTATTTGACATGAGTGTTTTTGTTTCACTTTTGACACGTAATAGTTAAATAGTGGAGGAGATATTATGTTGCCGTGGGCTCGAACTCTGCAAGAAGTTAAAAAATTTTTTGGACTAAAACACAACTGGAACCCTAAGTAAGGCATGTGTAAAATTTGAATGAAATTGGTTGCGTAGTTCTCGAGTTTTAGGGATTCACACACACACACACACACACACAGACAGACAGACACACATTCTCATTTATATATATATAGATTAACTGAATGTTTTTCCATTAGATTCCTTAACAGATTTCCTCTCTCTTAAGTATGTTAAGTATATTCATTATTACTGGGTTTAATATGTGATAATTAATAAATTCCTCCATAGGCACAAGGCCAGAAATTTGGCGAGAGGAGTAAGTGGATTAAATTGACTCCAATAATTCACCAATCAAATACTAGAGTCAACTCAATCTAGTAAACCTTTCTGTAAATTTCTGTCCTTGTACCTATGCAAGTAATCGTTAATTACAGTATAATTAACACACTAATAATAGATAATAATTAACATAAATGTTTACTTTGGGTGGAAGAAATCTGTTATAATTTAGGCTTCTGATAAATAGTAATTTTTAAAATGGAATAAATATTGGTTATTTATTCCATTGTTTTAAATTTTTACACAATAGGCACATGAGTGGCTATGTGGTAAGTAGCTTGCTTAATAACTGCATGGTTGCGGGTTCAGTCCCACTGCGTGGCACCTTGGGCAAGTGTCTTCTACTATAGCTTTGGGCCGACCAAAGCCTTGTGAGTGGATTTAGTAGATGGAAACTGAAAGAAGCCCATCGTATATATATATA
>NC_068988.1:57625068-57626229 GCF_001194135.2 Octopus bimaculoides
TGACTGAGGACTGGTGCAACCAGATGGCTACACCAGGCTCCAATCTAATTTGGCAGAGTTTCTACAGCTGGATGCCCTTCCTAACGCCAACCATATATGTATGTATGTATGTATGTATGTGTGTATATGTTTGTGTGTCTGTGTTTGTCCCCCACCCCGCCCCCAACATCGCTTGACAACCGATGCTGGTATGTTTACGTCCCCCGTAACTTAGCAGTTCGGCAAAAGAGACCGATAGAATAAGTACTAGGCTTACAAAGAATAAGTCCTGGGGTCAATTAGCTCGACTAAAGGCGGTGCTCCAGCATGGCCACAGTCAAATGACTGAAATAAGCCTAATATAGTTATTGCCATTATCTTTGTTGATTAGACTTGGTTCAACCCAAATCCTGTTAATCCATTCGAGCGATTTACCAGCATGGTTTTTTAGAAGTATTAAAGAACAGTGATGGCACATGGACTAGTGGTTAAGGTGCTGTACTCGTGATTGCTAAATCATGGGTTCAATTCATGGACTGGATGGTGTGTTGTGTTCTTGAGCAAAATACTTCATGTCATGTTGCCCCAGTCCACTCATCTGTAAAATGGATAACCCTGCGGCAGACAAGACTTCTGATCAGAGGTAATAATGTTGGTCCGCCTGCCTAGCCAGCAGGGTGGCATTGTTCGAAAGCTAAAACGATGCAAAGCGGATTGTGATCAGCGATGTATAACAACACCTGATGATCTGGTCGATCACATGATCAAAGAACTAGATTATCTTGTTTGTCATTCTCTTTTAAGAGATGGTAGCATGTAATTTGAGGAAGATCTGGTTGCAATTTCTTTCAGGTTGAATAATTGTACAGGAACATAATATATTAACTGATATACTGAATACTCTAAGTCAGGGGTTCTCAAACTTTTTGACTTGCGGACCCCTTTATATTACAGCCTTTACCTTAGGGAGCCCCTTATAAATGCTTATGAAATTTATACATAAATATTTGCTTAAAATAACATATACTTTTACATTTATTTATTTAACAGTATTTAACAAATAGGTTTATTGTCAATTAAAAGATTGCGATTAAAAAACATATCATCATCATCATCATCATCATCGTTTAACGTCCGCTTTCCATGCTAGCATGGGTTGGACGATTTGACTGAGGACTGGTG
>NC_068988.1:57629515-57630262 GCF_001194135.2 Octopus bimaculoides
CCACCACCACCACCACCACCACCATCATCATCATCATCATCATCATCATCTTTGTTACCATTGTCACCACTGCTGCCACCGCCACCATCATCAGCTCCACTGCCGTCACCATCATCACCATCATCATCAGCATCATCATTGTCATATTCATCGTAGTCATCGTCTTCACTATCATCATTCTGTTTAGCACTATCACTCCCGTAACCACCACCTCTGTACCACCACCAACACTGCGTCCTTCACAAACAGCACCTCTCCATCACTACAAACAGAATCCCCACCATCACCATCACACCGCCACCACCACCACCACCACCATATGACCACGACTAACTTCACTACGACCACCACCACAAACATCCTCCACCACACTACCACCAGTTCTCTGCTACCACCATCACCTTTCCACTACCACCACTACCACCAACAAAAATACCTCCACCATCAACTCCCTTAACAATTCACATCATCAAGTACATGATCTGCCAGTAAGCTGTAGGGGTTGCAATCCCCATCTTATTTACATATGTACTTTGCAGATATTCATCTACACCCTCTCCATAAGCACACAGCCCCAGCTACAACATCCATGCTAGAGTCGAGTGTGTCAGCCTTTTCCTTTTTAATTCAACATGCTATTTATTAGATGATGCAATCAATACATACATGTATATACATGTGTGTGTGTGTATGTGTTATGTAGTTAGATATGCTTGCGCATGCGTGTATGTATATATATATATATAT
>NC_068988.1:57630650-57635124 GCF_001194135.2 Octopus bimaculoides
TGTATGTATATATATATGAATATATATGAGTGGCTGTGTGGTAAGTAGCTTGCTTACCAACCACATGATTCCGGGTTCAGTCGCACTGCGTGGCACCTTGGGCAAGTGTCTTATACTATAGCTTCGGGCCGACCAAAGCCTTGGGAGTGAATTTGATAGACAGAAACTGAAAGAAGCCCGTCGTATATATGTATGTATATATATATGTATATATATATATGTATGTGTGTTTGTGTGCCTGTGTTTGTCCCCCCACCATTGCTTGACAACCAATGCTGGTGTGTTTACGTCCCCGTAACTTAGCGGTTTGGCAAAAGAGACCGATAGAATAAGTACTAGGCTTAGAAAGAATAAGACCTGGCGTCGATTTGTTTGACTAAAGGTGGTGCTCCAGCATGGCTGCAGTCAAATGACTGAAGCAAGTAAAAGAGTAAAAGAGTATATACATATATATATATATATATATATATATATATATATATATATATATACATATGTATGTATGTATGTATGTATATGTATGTATATATGTATATATATGTGTGCATGCACATACTTGCACATATGCATATGTATGTATAAGCACACAGTTTTACTTGAAAATGCAATGTTCATAACATCTTACACACACCTTACGTACTCACTCACACATTACCCACTGCTTCCATATCCCTCCTCTTTCCCCATGCATATGTATCTTCTCTCTTTCTTTCTTTCCTCCCTTCTCTCTCTCTCTCTCTCTCTCTCTCTCACTCACACACACACACACTCATTCTCTCTCTTTTTCTCTCTCTCTGCTATATATACATATGCATCCATATTCATAATCTCTTGACAGTTATTTATTCACACACACACACACACATACACACACACACATACAAGCACACACATGTACACACACAAACGCACACGCACACACATGCACACTCAAACACAAGTACAGGCGCACAATCACACCTCCTTTCTCATATATACTTATACATATTTATATTTCTCTCTCACCTCCACCCTCCCTTACACAAACATGCACACACACACACACATACACATACACACACACATGCATATATACACACAGCCCTTACTTTCTCATCCATCACAAAAATCATTTAAATAAATCCCAAAAGTATAAGTATGTGTATGTATGTTTGTGTGCATGTGCGTGTGTGTGCAGATGTTTGTGTGTTTTAATATGTATGTTTAAGTAAGTGAATATGTCCAAGGGTAAGCTTATGTATCTCTATGTGTGTGTTTCTGTGTTTGTCTATAATAATTATTCACACATAGGCGTAGGAGTGGCTGTGTGGTACGTAGCTTGCTTACGAACCACATGGTTCCGGGTTCAGTCCCACTGTGTGGCACCTTGAGCAAGTGTCTTCTACTATAGCCTTGGGCCGAACAAAGCCTTGTGAGTCGATTTGGTAGATGGAAACTGAAAGAAGCCCGTCATATATATGTATATATATATGTGTGTGTGTGTATATGTTTGTGTGTCTGTGTTTGTCCCCCCACCATCGCTTGACAACTAATGCTGGTGTGTTTACGTCCCCATAACTTATCGGTTCATCAAAAGAGACCGATAGAATAAGTACTAGGCTTACAAAGAATAAGTCCTGGGGTCGATTTGTTTGACTAAAGGTGGTGCTCCAGCATGGCCACAGTCAAATGACTGGAACAAATAAAAGAATATGCATATACACATTTGGTTACATACAGACATATCCACACGTGAACTCACAGACACATTTTATCAACATGAATGATAACAAGTTTCCATACAAATACAAACACACTCAGGTACACCAACACACACTCATCACCACCACCACCACCATTACCACCACCACCACCATCACCATCATCGTCATCATAATCATCTCATCACCGTCATAGTCATCGTCGTTGTTATCATTGTCATCGTCAATACTGTTATCTTCAGCATCCCAGATATTACTTAGTACTTAAGCTTTCAAAGGAACCATTTAAGCTCAACAAAAATAGTGTCTGTAGTTAACTAATAGGTCTTAATTAGTATTAAGTTGTTTTTTTTTTATAATGACTCAGCTATGAAGAAGGGACAGTGCTCGAGACCATTTCGTGGCTTCTGAAACTGGTGAGATTGATGTGGTTTATATTCATCTCAAATATCTGTAGATTGATGCCAACAGGAACTTCAGTGATGCAGTAAAACCCTTTTCGAGTCATACTGACTCATAGGGGCCAGTTTCCTGGTTTCATGAAATATATATTCCTCACCTGGATGGAACACTGCTCTGACATAGGATTACTCATTTTTGACAGAATGGAGCAACGTGAAATGAAGTGTTTTCCTCAAGAACATAACACATCACCCAGTCCATCATCATCATCATCATCATCGTTTAACGTCCGCTTTCCATCCTGGCATGGGTTGGACAATTTGATTGAGGACTGGCAAACCAGATGGCTGCACCAGGCTCCAATCTGATCTGGCAGTTTCTACAGCTGGATACCCTTCCTAACACCAACTACTCCAAGAGTGTAGTGGGTGCTTTTACGTGCCACCAGCACAAGGGCCAGTCAGGTGATACTGGCAACGGCCACACTCAAATGGTGTTTTTTACATGCCACCTGCACAGAAGCCAGTCCAGTGGCACAGATAACGACTTCGCTTGAATGTTTCTTCACATGCCACCGGCACAAGTGCCATGCTGGGGCACCACCTTGAAGAACTTTAAGTTGAATGAATCAAACCCAGTACTTTTTTAAAAAACCTGGTACTTATTCTATCAATCTCTTTTGCCGAACCACTATATTACAGGGGTGTAAACACATCAACCCTGGTTGTCAAGTGGTGGTGGGAGACAAACACACACACAAACACACACACACACACACACACATACACACACACACATATATATGATGGGCTTCTTCCAGCTTCTTTTTACCAAATTCACTCACAAGGCTGGCCAAGACTATTGTCAAAAAAAAATGCTTCCCAAGGTGCCACACAGTGGGACTGAACCGGGAACCATGTTATTGGGTAACTAGGTTCTTACCACACAGCCACTCCTGCTCCTGTATAGACAAAGTAATTTTTTTTATGTTCTAGATATTTTCCTATTTTTTACTTGTTTTCTTTTTCTCCAATACAGAACAGTTAGGAAAAATTCACCTTATGTAGAATTATTCTAAAATAACTAGTTTATATAAAAAGCTTCATACCCAAAGCAGTATTATCGCAGTAGACTAAATGTGTCAGGAATCATTAAGTATTTAAAGTTATAAATAATCTTTCATTTTCTCGATTTGTAGTAATAAATATAGTACAGTGCAAAAGAAACGTCATCAGGTTACATAATACGTAACCTGATGAGGTTTCTTCTGCAATGTAGAGTGCATTCAATTCCATTATATCATTCCACACCCACTAGGGAGCAGTGCAAATGTAAGCCGAAACGGTTGTCATGCTAAATAAAGCTTACAGTACACTCTGTCTTCCCTATCAATCATTTAGCATATACTAAATATGCACCAAGGTGGAGGCGCAATGGCCCAGTAGTTAGGGCAGTGGATTCGCAGTCGGAGGATTGTGGTTTCGATTCCCACACCAGGCATTGTGTGTGTTTATTGAGCAAAATCACCTAAAGCTCCACGAGGCTCCACCCCTGTTGTACTCTTTCACCCCAACTTTCTCTCACTCTTTCTTCCTGTCTCTTGAGTAACACTGCGATGGGCTGGCGTCCCATCCAGCTGGGTGGAATACATATGCCATAGAAACCGGGAAACCAGGCCCATAAGCCTGGCTAGGCTTTAAAATGGCACATAAAAAAAATGAAATAAATGTATGTATGCATATATATATATGTATGTATGTATGTATGCATGTATGCATGTATATATGTGTAACAGTGATGATAACGACAGTTGCCTTCATCAAAGATTAAGGAGAGTATTCATCCAAGAAAGGATTCAATACGTTTGAATGTAGTGTAAAACATTTATTGAAATACAGAGCATCCAACGATTGTAAAACTGCTTTGAAACTGGTAGGTCAAGGCCCATATGTATAGACGTGTGTGTGTGTGTGTGTGTGTGTGTGTGTGTGTGTGCGTGCTTCCATGAGTGTTTGTGTGCATGTGTGTGTAAGTGTATGTATATGTGTATGTGTGTCTGTGTGTGAGGTGTGTGTGTGTGTGTGAGTGCTTGTGCACGTGTTTGTGCGCACGTGTAAGTGTACATATATGTGTATGTGCGTGTATGTGTGTGTGTGTGTGTGTGTGTGTGTGTGAGGTGTGTGCGTAAGTGTATGTGTAAGAGTAGTTGCTTTTAAATGAAATATTGATATTGGTGAGTATGAATTGTGTGTTTGTGTACGTGTGTGTGTGTGTGTGTGTGTATGTGTGTGTGTGTATGTGCGTGTATGTGTGTGAGTGTGTACGTGGTGGTAGTAGTTTAAAATGGAAAATTTAAAAAATAAATGTGCATG
>NC_068988.1:57635377-57637877 GCF_001194135.2 Octopus bimaculoides
TATATATATACACACACACCTATATATATATATATATTAGTGTATTTTTATATGAGAATATATATATATATCCTTTTAGTCTTTTATTTGTTTCAATGTAAATATGTATATATGTATGAGTCTGTATATGTGTGTGTGTAAGTGTGTGAGTGTGTTTGTGTAAGGGGAGTAGTTAATTTAAATGAAGTATTGACATAGAAATACATTTTAGTGTGTGTGTGTGTGTGCATTCAGGTGTGTGTGTGTGTGCATTCGGGTGTGTGTGTGTGCGAATGTGTTTTGGGTGGCAGAATATTTTCAATTCAGTATTGATAAGAAACAAGAGTGTTTATACTAGTCCGCTCTGATTGCAATAATTAAATTGCATTTTAACGGTTTGTTCAACAACTGGCAGTGGAAAGGAAAATAAAATGATCTTTTCTTAAATAGAGTTGGGGGTGGGTGAGACAGTAATGATAGTGTTGATGGCTGATAGGAGAGAAAATGACTTTAGCTTTTATTTCTAGATAATTCTTCATAAATTCTGACTAGGAAATAAATGCTATTGAAGTAAAAGACAGAGAGAGAGAGAGAGAGAGAGAGAGCAAGTGAAAATAGATGGGGGAGGAGAGAGAGGGAGGGCGGGTGAGTGAAAGATAAATAGATAGAAAATGAAAGAGATAGAGATGAATGTTTAGATAAGTATAGAGGGGGAGAGAGTGTGTGGGGAGGGATAGATAAGATAGATAGACAGATAGATAGATAGACAGACAGATAGATAGATAGATAGACAGACTGACAGACAGATAGAGAGATCGATAGATAGATAAATAGATAGATAGATAAATAGATAGATAGATAGATAGATAGATAGATAGATAGATGGATAGACGGACGGACGGATGGACGGACGGACGGACAGACAGACAGACAGACAGATAGACAGATAGATAGACAGATAAATGGGTTTTTGGTGGATGGATGGATAGACAGACATTTAACAGACAGACACAAAAACAGATAGATAATTAGATAGATAGATAGACAGACAGACAGACAGACAGACAGACAGACAGATAGATAAAGCAACAAAATGAAACAGGGAGAAAGGGAGATAGGTAGACAGGTAGATAGAAATTCTGTCAAAGGTAGATGAAGAGAGAAAAAAAGCAAATAAATAAAGGAAAAAAATTTAATATTTTAAAATTCTTCAACTTTTTTGTTTATTTTTTCACTTAAGTAGGTGTTTGCTTTTTTTCTTTTTTCCCCAAAAAATTAATATTAACATCTTGTATATGTCTTTACTCTTCAAAACAGTTTTATTGATTTGTTTATTGTTATTATTGGAGTGAGTTGGCAGAATTGTTTGATTGGTCGTCCAGCTTCTGGCCTTGTTATTTCTGAGTTCAAATGCCACTAGGATTCATTTTGTCTTTCAGTGTTATTGACTAGCCCTACTCCCTCAAAATTTCAGACCTTGTGCCTATAGTTGAAAGAATTATTACCCCACCCTCTTTGTTTTTTTATATATACCATGTATAATTTAGTTTTTTTTTTAATGATTTTTTTATGTCTGTCTCTGTATTGTCCCCTTATTCCTTCACTCTTGTTGGAAATAAATGAAATTATTATTATTATTATTATTATTATTATTATTATTAGTAGTAGTAGTAGTAGTAGTAGTAGTAGTAGTAGTAGTAGTAGTAGTAGTATCATCATTCTGCCAAGGTCAACTTTGCCTGTCATCCTTTCGGTATTGATAAATTAAGTACCAGTGAAACACTGGGGTCGATGCAATCGACTAGTACCCCCTCCAAAATTTGAGGCCTTGTGCCTCCAGTAGAAAGGATTATTAATCGTTAGCAAGCTGGACGAAATACTTAACAGCATTTCCTCCGACTCTTTATACTTTGTGTTCAAATTCCACTGAAGTTGATTTGCTTTTCAATCTTGATAAAAAATGTCCCAGTTGAGCACTGAAGTCAATATGGTGATCAAACTCCTCCCCCTTAAATTTCTAGCCTTCTGTCAAAATCAGAAAGAATTATTGTTTTAATATATTGAAGTGGACATCTATGCTAGAACTCTGCACAAAAGTAATTTATAATGGATTGCCTTCATCATCATCACTTAACGTCTGTTTTCCATGCTGATATGGGTTAGACAAACAGGAGTTGGTCAGCTGAAGAGCTGCCCAGGCTCCATGTCTATTTTGGCATCCTGCAAGATTAGGATGCTCAGCAGGCGAAGGATGCAAGGGACAAGCCTATATACTAGGACAACCATGCTTTCATTTAGCTAGAGATGTCTGGCATGTCTTTTCAAGCACAGCAAACTGCCAGGAGTCTTGGTCCCCTGTGATCTTCTGAATAAAAATAATAATAATAATAAAAATACCTAATGGATAAAAATAATTGTAATGATAAAATAGTTTTTTTTTTTTTTGGTTCTAGTTATACTAACAGACAGCTTTCATATTATTACCTGGAGTAAAAGAAATATTTGTGTTTAAACATTTTTA
>NC_068988.1:57640377-57642569 GCF_001194135.2 Octopus bimaculoides
ATCGCCATCATCATCATCATCATCGTCATCATCACCATCAACATCATCATCATCATCATCATCATCATCATTATTATCATCATCATCATCATCATCATCATCATCATCACCACCACCACCACCACCACCACCACCACCATCATCATCATCGATGTTATCCTTATCTTCCTCATAATCATTTTCATTGTCATCATCATCATCATCATCATCATCATCGTCATGATTGCCATTATGATGATGAGAATGATGATCATCATCATCATTGTTGTCACCAACATCATCATCATCATCATCTCTTCTTAATTAAATGTCTAACCTCTCTTCCATACTGGTACATTGGTGTATCAGCGACAGTATCTCATACCAAACCAGCATCATTAACCTCACCTATTTTGTCATCTCTAACAGCGACAGTATCTCATACCAAACCAGCATCATTAACCTCACCTATTTTGTCATCTCTAATACAGTCAACAACCAGTTACCAACTCACCTTATTAGTAAACTAACTGAACGACATAAAACTTGTCTGCCCCGTTAATTAAGACAATTCATGGAACAGTCAACAACTGCTACGGAGGAAGAGAAGAAAGCGTAGAAACAAGCTTCTCAAACACACAGCCATGCTCGCTTCACCTTTCTCTCGATTAGGGAAACTGACCAGGAGTTAATTTTCGAGGGTCAGTTATCTCAGAGTAATTGTCTAGCAGGAAGTTGGAAGTGGGGTCAGTTCCATAAAGGGTTGTTGTCTAGATACCAATTCCTGGTAATAGTTTTGGTGGGAGGAAATTAGTCTGTTTTTGACAGAGATCTATAGCACTTGTCTACACATGCCTGAGACTGGTGCTGGTTCTATAAGGCAAATTGATCCTGCCAATCATAATCTGTTCTTTTATTCTTTTTTTTTTTTTGTCTTTCAATGGTTTCAATCACTGGAACGTGGTCATACTGGGGCACCAGCTTGAAGAGTTTAGTCAAACAATTTGGCTTATTTTAAGTACTTTTTCTATATGAAGGCACATGGCTCAGTGGTTAGAGCGTCGGGCTCACAATTATGAGGTAGTGAGTTCGATTACTGGACTGGGTTGTGTGTTGTATTCTTGAACAAGACACTTTATCTCACATCGCTCCAGTTCACTCAGTTGTAGAAATGAGTTGCGACGTCACTGGTGCCATGCTGTATCGGCCTTTGCCTTTCCCTTGGATAATATTGGTGGCATGGGCAACTACTGGTCTTCCATAAACAATCTTCCCTGGACCTGTGCCTCAGAGGGTAAACTTTCTAGTTGCAATCCCATGGTCATTCATGACCAAAGAGGGTCTTTGCCCTTTAAGTATTTATTCCATTCTATTCTCTTTTGCTAAACCACAAAGTTACAGTAACACTAAGAAAATCCAACACTGATTATGAAACAGCATGAGACAAAAACAAACAAACACACACACGCACACACACACACACACACACACGCACACACACACACACACACACACACACACACACACATACACAGGCGCCAACACAGTTTCTATGTATCAAATTCACCCATAAGGCCCAAGGCTATACTTGTTATAAATTGCACTATGTTTGCAAACACCACTTAAATAATGATTAAGTTAACTATTTTTATTTAATCCTTGCACAAGTCTTGATTGTTTTCCAAAAAAAGTGAAGCACTTTGGTGATGCATTTCACTGAAAATATGGTGACAAAATGTTTTCCTGTTAAAAATGTGTTAAGTAGTTGTTTATTAATCAACAACACTTCTACGTAGGGTGATAGCACAAACTACCACCGCTTTCATTCGAGAATCAGTCCAACTGTTGAGATTGCAAAAGGTCAAAAGAATCAACCATCTCGTGTGTTCACATCTGTTCTTGATAGCTTCAATGGGTTTGTGAAGTGCTGTTGTTCATACTTTGGTTAAAAAAAAAAAAAAATGACTTCACTCTGAAGATGATGTAGAAATTGTGGTAATTGTGGTAATTAAACATGCATACACACACGCAAATTCACTCACACACACTCATGTGTGTTTGTGTGTGTGTGTGTGTGTGTATGTATGTATATATATATGTATATATAGTAAATTAAAAAAATGAAGAACAAGCACAAAAAAAGAACAACACGAGGACGTGGTACATGTAAAGTATTAGCAGATGTTCAGGGAAGGAAAGAAAGGTGGTTTTTA
>NC_068988.1:57643058-57650500 GCF_001194135.2 Octopus bimaculoides
TATATATATATATATCTGACTGTTGCCAGTACTGCCTGACTGGCCTTGTAGGGTTTTCGAGCGAGATCGTTGCCAGTGCCCCTGGACTGGCTCTTGTGCGGGTGGCACATAAAAGACACCATTTCGAGTGTGGCCGTTTTCGTGCGGGTGACACGTAAAAGCACCCACTACACTCTCTGAGTGGTTGGCGTTAGGAAGGGCATCCAGCTGTAGAAACTCTGCCAAATTAGATTGGAGCCTGGTGTAGCCATCCGGTTTCACCAGTCCTCAGTCAAATCGTCCAACCCATGCTAGCATGGAAAGCGGACGTTAAACGATGATGATGATGATGATGATGATATATAGTCCACAGATGAGATCCAGAGATTCTCCATATAGAAAAAACTTTGTCGTTCTCAAAGCTGTCTGCTATAGCCCTGGGCTTACCAATGCATTCTAAATTCCGGTTCCCATGGGCTGGACAGTTTGTTAGGAGTTTGCAAGCCAGAGGGTTGCACCAGGCTCCAGTCGTCTATTTTGGTATGGTTTCTACTGCTGGATACCCTTTCTAACACCAACCATTTTACAGAGTGAACTGGGTACTTTTAATGTGGTACCATAAAATAGAACCATGTATATGTTATATGTACATACATACATAAATACATACATACATACATACATACATACATAGATGCATGCATGAGAATACATACATAAAGCAAAACATACAAATATGCACATATATATACATACATACATACATACATACATATATACATGCATACATACATACATACATACATATGTACGTACATAAATATATACACACATACAAACAAAAATACTCTGTTGTTGATGTTGACATTCCAATGAAGGAGCCTTGGATCTAGATTAGAAACCAGTTCTTTCTCTATTGGCAAGAAATCTTGAAATAAAACTAAGCAATTACATACATACATACATACATATATACATACATTCAAACATACACACACACATACACATATATGTGTGTGTGCGTGTGCATGTGTGTGTGTGTGTGTGTATCCAACATAGGATGTTTTAGAAAACCCAAAGCAGATTTAAAGTATTCTGCTGTGTCTGGGGAGAGTCATTTTCTTTTTGTGCCTTATAATTTAACACACACACTGGTAAAATTTCCACTTATTTCTTATTTTATTTTTCTAAAATTTTCATTGCATTTTCAATAGTTTAAAGTAGTTTTATATTACAGACTGTTAAATGTTTTGCAATGGCACTTTAAACAGATGTGCATGCATTTTTTAATTCTCTTTATGCACTGGAAATAAAGAAAAACCTGTCTTGATATATATTTTACATGTTGCTGAGACCACTTTAGCAGGGAAAAGTACCCCCTAGTTCCTTTGCCAATGAAGAAAACTTACAGGAAATATCTATTTAACTCAGACATAAATTACAACTTACCTGTAATGGCTAGACTAATCTACTCACCAGGCATCTGTTACAAGAACGATTAAATAATAAATATTTATGCACCACACAGCATGTATTAGGAAACCTAAGCCAAAAAGCTTTAAAATCACAGTTTATTTGCTTTGAATTTATCTTAGGTTTTTTGATTACATGCTAAGTTTTGCATACACTTGTACGGCACAGTGTACCTGTAATACAATGGACCAGTGTTGTCATGCTGAGTCTGACTTTTGCTATAGCTCTGTGGTTAAGAAATCTGCTTTCGTACTTTGGGCCAGTGTCTCCTACTCTAGCCCTGGTCCAACAAAAGCCTTGTGAATGGATTTAGCAGATGGAAACTGAAAGAATTCTTATTTCTTTATTGCCCACAAGGGGCTAAACATAGAGGGGACAAACAAGGACAGACAAAGGGATTAAGTCGATTACATCGATCCCCAGTGCGTAACTGGTACTTAATTTATCGACCCCGAAAGGATGAAAGGCAAAGTCGACCTTGGCGGAATTTGAACTCAGAACGTAGTTGCACACGAAATACTGCTAAGCATTTCGCCCAGTTTGCTAACGAGTCTGCCAGCTCACTGCCCTCTGAAAGAATTCAGAAACTGAAAGAATTCTGCTGTTTGTATGTATATCTGTGTGTGTGTGTGTATGCATGTGTGCATGTGTATGTGGTGGTAATGGTGATGATGATGATGATGACACAAATGTCTCTGGAATGCTCAGCAAACTCAAACTCACACTATAATTTGATGAGTATTTAGTTTCATTGATCGAACAACTGGAATATTCGTCATTGAAACCAATGGCGTATCTGCTAATGTAACATTGATTATGTCATGTTTAAGAATAAAATGTTTTGGACATTTATTATCTTTACTTTTGAAAAATTTGGAAATGTGGTTGATGTCTTTCTTCTCCCAGTTATGAAGGAAAACAGCCAGAGTTCTAAGAAACACAAATATACAAGCACACGCAGACACATACACACATATTTACATGTGCAGACACACACACACATACAAATTCACAGGTACACTCAAATTCACAATGACTCACACAGATTAACACCCACAAATTCGCACACACACACACACACATACAATTTCACACACACAAAAATACACACACATGCACATACACACACATGAACACACACACACACACACAAAAATACATGAACACATACACACACACACACACACACACAAACACATGCGTGTGCACACACATGCGCATACACACAAAAAGATTTTTATTTCTAATTACTATTAACCGTTTTCTAATTGACTTTTTACTTCATCTTCTTTTTGTTGTTGTTGTTATTGTCGTGTTTCCATTTCAGTTACTGTTCTTCTTTTTAATCAGCTGACAACGAGAACACGAACAGCTGTTAGACATGGTATTTAATTAACAGAAATAACAAAGCACCTGCCGAAACATGAAACACTATATTCCCTATCAGCATGTTTATACTCAAGGGTTTTAAGTAACACATCTTTCTAACTAGGAGTTGTAAATAATACAACAACCTCAAACCTCACAGACTGGAAGGAAAGCTAACGGGAACTTAGATATAGAATTATTGGGAGAGCCATACAGTAAACATGAGTATTTTCCTGCGGTAGGTGTACATGTGGCTGTGTGGTAAGAAGTTTGCTTCCTAAGCACATGGTTTGGGTTCAGTTCCATTGTGTGGCCCTACTAGTAGTAGTAGTAGTAGTAGTAGTAGTAGTGGTAGTTGTTGTAGTAGTAGAGTTCTGTAATCTATCGGGTTGTTAGGACGTTATTGAGGGTTTTGAGTGGCATGTCCTTCTAACTAGCATCTGTGAACAATAGACCACTCTTTAAGATTCACAAATAGAAAATAGTTAGAGAAAGTAAGATATGGTACTCTGCTGGTTACGACAATGAGGGTTCCAGTTGCTCCAATCGATGGAACAGCCTGTTTGTGAAATTAAAGAGTAAGTAGCTGAGTATTCCACTAAGATGTGTACTCTTAATGTAGTTCTCAGGGAGTTCCAGAGTGACACAGAATGTGGCAAGGCTGGCCCTTTGAAATACAGGTATTGTTCATTTTTGCCAGCTGAGTAGACTGGAGCAATGTGAATAAGTGTCTTGCTCAAGGTAGACCCATTGAATTAAACAAGAATGAACACACAAATTAATCTTTAATTTTCACCCACTTCTTGTACCATCAGTCAGACAAACAACTCTTTCATTTTCTGCTTGGGTAAGAGGATACAATATTCTCGAAGTAACTAAAAATTTATTCAACAAACATTCTTTTTCCTCTTAAATTTGTGGGAGAGAAGGAAGCAATCTGGATGACTTCTTAAGTTGAGCCGGATTCATAAATTTGTATGGAAAGGACAAATAGATCATGTCATGTATAAGCTACAACAAATTTCAGAAAGTGTTTTCTTGAGAAATGAGAAACAAAGTTAACCCCAGTAGGATTTGAACTTCAAATACAGAGGTACAAAATTGAACAACAACAGCAACACTAGCAATGGCAGCAACAACAGTAACAAGATCATCATCATCATCATCATCAAAAAAACCACCACCACCACCACCATCATTATCATCATCATCATCAGTAGCAGCAATTTAATATCCAGCTTTCAATGTTGGTAAGGATTGGCTGGGTCTACCATGCAGTGAATTCACCCCTCATCTCAGTATTTTGTTGGTCCTTATATCAATCTCAGTTTTCCCACTAAAATCTGACCTCGTTTTTCTCTTACCAAACCCTTCCTCAACCTTTTTCTTTCCCATGTACCTCTCACAACACTTTTCCTCACAACATTTGCAAGCACACCTATACGAATTTCCTGTCAAGCGATGTTTTCTATACCCAGTTACCCATTTCGTTCACTGATGTTCACTGTTCTGTATAGGTTTAATATTAAACATTCAACACACCTCATTACTCTTTAACCTCTATAGATCTTCATCAATCAAAGCCCTTGTCTCATCAGTAAGCCACATCGCATGTCTTACATGCTTCATATAACCTGTCTTTAATACATAACTAACAAAGGAATCTCTCAGGGGTTAGAGGTGACTGACTGTTATATAATATTAGACTGAATGGTACTTCAAGCATATCAGGTGACAGGAGACATAATAAGGAGAGATTATCTAAGTTATGGGCTTTACATAGAAATTAAATGAGATAAAACGTAAAAGTATATATGTGGGTGAGACAAAAAGCAATGCCATTTTGTTTAGGACAGGTATAACTACCAACACAAGAACATGTATCATACATCAAAATGAAGCTAGTCCTCTGTGGATCACATCCCTACTTCTCAACATAGTCACCATTTCTCTGAATAGCAATGTTCAACCTTCGAATGAGCGCATGTATCCCTACCCCGTAAAATTCTGTTGACTGTTCTTTGAGCCACTTCTTTACTACAGCTTTCACTTCCTCATCACCGGAATATTTTAGTGCCTTCAGACTATTATCTCTTCGGCCCCTTGAAAGAGGGTTTGAGAGGCAGACATTATTCCAGTGACGAGGAAGTGAAAACTGTAGTGAAGAAGTGGCTCAAAGAACAGTCAAGAGAATTTTACGGGGCAGGGATACATGCTCTCATTCGAAGGTTGAACATTGCTATTCAGAGAAACGGTGACTATGTTGAGAAGTAGGGATGTGATCCACAGAAGACCAGCTTCATTTTGATGATTGATACATGTTCCTGTGTTGGAAGTTATACCTGTCCTAAACAAAATGGCATTACTTTTTGACTTACCCTCGTACAATACATAAGAGATGACTGAGTTCTGATGATAAAGAAGAGCCTCCAACTAGGACACATTGAGGAATCCTACACATATACAGATCACTCTGACCAATAAGGACGAGTGCCCAGGTACAGAACATGTGCATGTAGAATGGTTTCATTACTTTGTACATGTCTTAGACAAGTCTTAGACATGTCTTGGACATGTTTTGAACAAGCCTGTCCAATGGTACATTGAAGAATTTACCTTGAACTGGTAGTGCTCATCAGTAGCCTCATAACAAATATTACCATTGTTGATTTATATATATATAACTGTTTACTAAAATAACAACGTCAGAAAACTAAACAAAACAAGTCACCAAGCCCTCTCTTTTGTTATTTTTGTTATTATAAAGAATAAAAATAACCTGCACTTAAGATTTAAAACAACAATAAAGAAAACACATCACATATATAGACCATTGTTTGCTCTTCTTTAGATCAAAAAGGTGTGTTCCGTGAATAGAATGTTGGTGATAAAGAATGACTTTTAGCATGCGTACATAGACAAACAAACACATCATGACATGTAGTTTACTTCCAGTAGATAACCTTATACGTTTTTTTCCATTTTCATCTGTGTATACATACACACTATATAGGTGCAAGTATGACTGTGTGGTTGGGGAAAGTCTGCTTCCTGAGTGCCTGGTTTTGGGTTCAGTCCCACAGCATGGCATCTTGGGCAAGTGTTTTTTTTTTATAGCAGCTTTGGACTGACCAAAGACTTAGGAGTGGATTTGGTTGATGGAAACCGAAAGAAGCCTATAGAATATATTTATGTGTGTGCGTGTGTGTGTGTGTGTGTGAGTTAGTGAGTGCATGTATGTTTGTGTCTCTTTGCTTTGACATCACATGATTGTTATAAATAAGTGTCACTCACCATCATCATCATCATCGTCATCATCATCATCATTGTTTAACATCTGCCTTCCATGCTGGCATGTTATACAATATTCTATGAAGACATATTTGACCATGGAAAAGTATTAACTCACTTGGAAATGGGTAAGGCTTGGCAACAGGAAAGGCATCCAGCCATGTGTGTATACACACACACACACACACATATGTATGTAGATATAGATGTATATACAATAGGACCTTTCTCAGTTATGACCCATCAAAATTCCCTCAGAAGGATTTTGTTAACCTGAGGTTGCAGCAGATAACACTTGCATCAAGATGCTCTGCAGTAGGACCCACCAAGCCCTGTCTTTAGCTATTTTTGTTGTTATAAAGAAAAAAAATCTACACATAAGATTTAAAACAACAAAGAAAATACAATTCCTGTGAGTATGCCCAGCACTTTGCCATCATCTCACTCTTGCTCTCTCTCTTTTGCACTCTTACTGTCTCCCACTCTCTCTCTCTCTCTCTCCTCCTGCTCTTCCTTCAGGCTGGGTACCCATGTATTTCCTTTACAGCAGCACACCTGTTTCTGTCCTCATTCTTGATCCCCCCCCTCTCTCTCTCTCTCTCCCTCTCTCTCTCTCCCTCTCTCTCTCTCCCTCTCTCTCTCCCTCTACCCCCCTCTCCTTCTCTCTCTCACTCCCCCTTTCTCTCCCTCTCTCTCTCCCTCTCTCCCTCTCCCTCTCCTTCTCTCTCTCTCCCTCTCTCTCCCTCTCCCCCCCCTCTCTCTCCCTCCTTCTCTCTCTCTTGCTGGGTAACCATGTACCTCTTCTACAGTAAGACACTTGTTTTTGTATCTCTGGCTCACTATAACCTTTCATCATCTGATACAAGATCACCTCCAACCAACACTCCCTCCCAACTCAAAGGATCTATGTCTTGCAAGTTAAGTGATGACCCTGCCAGTGCTAATGTCATGTAAAAAGCATCCAGCCGACACTGTAAAGTGGTTGGCATTTGGAAGGGCATCCAGCTGTAAAAACCATGCCAAAACTGACCTCGCCTGTGCTTGTGCTCTGTAAAAAGCGTTCAGTCCACTCTGCTGGGTTTTTGGTGTTAGGAAAAGTATCCAGCTGTAAAAACCTTGCCAAAACAAACACATGAGTCTGGTGCATGCTCCTGTCAAACCGTCCAACCCATGCCAGCATGGAAGGCGGATGTTAAACGATGATGATGATGATGATGATGATGATGATGATGATGGTGATGATGATGATATATAAATATATATATATACATATATACTTCATTTTTATATCTGGTTTGCAAGCTTCTTATACATACATATATATATATATA
>NC_068988.1:57650649-57652171 GCF_001194135.2 Octopus bimaculoides
AGAGAGAGAGAGAGAGAGAGAGAGAGAGAGAGAGAGAGAGAGAGAGAGAGAAAGAGAGAGAGAGATATTTCAACTTTAGTTTACAGACTTATAACTGTTTTGATCATTTCACCTTTTTTACAAGAGGACAGCACCTCCATCTTCACCCTCAACACTAACTTCTCTTTCGGGTCAAGCTTGAAAAAGTTGATGAGGACTGACTGGAAAAGAAGACATCTATCTCCAGTCTTTTTCAGCCTCAACCTCTTTTGCCATAGCTACCAGATGGAACAAAAGTTCCTTCCATTCTTGATTAAAGATGGGCGACAAGGGTGATGATGTTTGTGGTGAACTCAACCAACAGCCAGATCCATCCTTTATATGACAACAGCCGTTTGACAACTGCATCAGTCAGTCAACATCCAGAATAGTTTTGTTGATCAGCATGTACCTTGAAAAGACTTGTTTGATTGGCTGTGCCTCTATGTCTATGCAGTTTGCCTTGAGCTATTAGGACTCATCAGTAGTAGAACCACAATTACTATCATTGTTGATATAAAAAGAATGTCAATACAAAACAAGATCAATTATTTGAAACCAATATAAAACAAGATCAATGGTTGAAGAGCATTGATCCTTTCAAAATTAGTGCAAAATGATAGCATGAAAAAACAAATTGATGCTAAAATATTTTTAAGCTATTTTTTTCAACCTACCTAGAGACTTTTCTCATTTGCCCTATATTTGAAACTAACGTATTTAACTCTGGTTCCCAAAACATAGTGTCTTAGTTTCTGAACACCATAGGATATACAAACATGATGCATCAATGTAGCTTCTCAGCTATAATAAAATATTATAAACGTTTTAATTTATGTATTGAGTTCTACTTCTCCTGTTTGTATAAACAATTTTCTCTCTCTCTTTCGTTATTTGATACAAGATCATCTCCTCCAATGACCCCTCTCTTCCCCCAAGTTCCTTGTCTTGCAAGTTACTTGGTGACCCTGCTGGTGTTGGTGCCATGTAAAAAGCATTCAGACTGCTCTGCAGGGTGGGTGATGTTAGGAAGGGCATCCAACCACAAGAACCCAACCAAAACAGACAAAGTGGTCTGGAGTAGTCTTCTACCTGGCCAGCTCCTCTCAAACTGTCCAACACATACCAGCATAGGTAGACATGTCAGTGTAGGAAGGTAGACCCATACCAGCATAGGAAGGTAGACATTAAACGATGATGATGATACACACACACATACACACACATATGTATGTATGCATATGTGTGTGTACATACATACATACATACATACATACATACATGCATGCATGCATGCATACATACATACATATATTTATATATATTGGGTTGGTGCATAATTATTGCAGCTTTTTTCTTACAAATTTTATTCAACAAAAACAATAACAGCACATAACAAAAACATCTTTAAATGATTATTCCGGAGCATATTCACCATCTACTTCAATTACTGCTTCCCATTTGCTTGGCAGATGGTCAAACCGTCATTTAAAGATGTTTTTCG
>NC_068988.1:57652181-57652773 GCF_001194135.2 Octopus bimaculoides
TTCCCATTTGCTTGGCAGATGGTCAAACCGTCATTTAAAGATGTTTTTCGTTAAATTTAAAGATGTTTTTCGTTAAATTTAAAGATGTTTTTCGTTAAATTTAAAGATGTTTTTGTTAAATATTATTATTGTTTTGTTGAATAAAATTTGATTTAAAAAAAGCCGCAATAATTATGCACCAACCCAATATGTATGTACAAAAAGTGAATAAGTATGGAAGTCTGAAGTTCAATCAATCAAGGCAGGTGGGTGGCTTGCAATGAGACAGAAAATGAAATTGGATTTCTTCTTTCTCTCTTCCATCATCCCCCAGATAGATCATCAAGACTTCTGCACATATACATAGAAACATAAATGCTCAACATGCACTCACACATATATACACTTAGAGACAAATGCATGCTTACAAACACAAACACAAACACACAAACATACACATACATGAACAGACATGCTAAACCGGAAACACTATAGACAGAACCAAATAGATTCTAATTTGACTAAAAACACATAACAGAGATGGAGTGGGAGGGCTGTCTATCTATCTATCTATCTATCTATCTATCTATCTATATATATATATATATATATA
>NC_068988.1:57653834-57657274 GCF_001194135.2 Octopus bimaculoides
CACACATACACACACACACACATACACACAGATAGACACACATTTCCTCACTCTCTCCCTCTCGCCTTTTCCTCCCCCTCTCACCTTCTCCCTCCCTCCCTCCTCTCTCTTTCACACATACACACACATACACACACACACACACACACATTTGTATGTATGATGGAACAGTTCTTTTTCCTCTCTCTCCCTCTCTCACACACACACATACACACATATATATATATACACACACACACACATACACATACACACACACACATACACACATACACACACACACACATACACACAGATAGACACACATTTCCTCACTCTCTCCCTCTCGCCTTTTCCTCCCCCTCTCACCTTCTCCCTCCCTCCCTCCTCTCTCTTTCACACATACACACACATACACACACACACACACACACATTTGTATGTATGATGGAACAGTTCTTTTTCTTCTCTCTCTCCCTCTCTCCCTCGCTCTTCTTCTCTCTCTCACTCCACCCCCACACTTACATGCATGTTTATACATGTGATGGAACATTTGAAGATACAAAGATGTCACAACGAGCACAATGTTATCCAATAATCTTTTCTAAGGGGATGCAACATAACTAGAAGGAGATTTGGCTGCTATTTCTAACAAACAGGTTGCACAACCACACAGAAGCTTATTTGTTGTCGTCCATGTTGTTGCTACTGTTGTCTGTCCCACCCCATCCCTAAGGCCATTTCTGGTCAGGCAAACTTATGATCAAAAGCATTCTAACCATGACCAGCTCATCTTTTACCAGTATGTAAGGAAGCCAGGTGTGATTTTGAAAGCAATCTGGCTGCTATTTCCAGCAGGGAGAGCAACCACATAGAGAATCCATTTGTGGTTCATAGTAGAATTGATTTTCGTTGTCGTCACTGCTGTTACTGCTGCTGCTGCTGCTGCTGTTGTTGTTGTTGTTGCTTAGTTCTAGGTCATCAGTGACCTGGAGCGAAGCAATGGACAAGGACTTCTTTCCAACCGACACCCTTTCCACTGTCTTGACTAAATAATTTTCAGGCTCAGCAGTATCTTGAACAGTGATCCACACCTTGGGGGTGGGGGCCCAAAATCCCTTGTTTGGGAATCATTGGGGTGGTTCACACAAGCACATTGCATGACTTTAAGAGACCCCTTGCAACTTTTCGTTTTGAGGCCCCATCCTTTCAATCAAAGTTCATAATCTACACACCTTTTATTTATAGCTATATTTTACTTTATTCTGTCTGAAGTTCAATATTTCACGTTATCCTAAAGAACATATTTAGGTAGGGACGTTCGTAGTACTCTTTTACTTGTTTCAGTCATTTGACTGCGGCCATGCTGGAGCACCGCCTTTAGTCGAGCAAATCAATCCCGGGACTTATTCTTTGTAAGCCTAGTACTTATTTTATTGGTCTCTTTTTGCCGAACTGCTAAGTGATGGGGACATAAACACACCACTATTGGTTGTTAAGCAATGCTAGGGGGACAAAAACACAGACACACAAACATACATACATATATATATATATATATATATATATATACACACATATGACGAGCTTCTTTCGGTTTCCGTCTACCAAATCCACTCACAAGGCTATAGTAGAAGACACTTGCCCAAGGTGCTACACAGTGGGACTGAACCCGGAACCATGTGGTTGGTAAGCAAGCTACTTACCACACAGCTATATTTTTATAAGAATTGTTGCAGGTACCATGAATTACCATTTTATTTCTTGAAATTTTCAGTTAGCATTGAAAGTTTAATTCGTATTCAACACCTTAACCAAAGTAAATAGATGACTCATCTATTTACATACTTTGATCATAACATGGGGCCCCTCAACCATGGAGGGCCCCCTGTGACCATAGGGGTTGCAGGGGCTGAGCAAGGCCCTGGGTTCACAGTGGTAGTACAGGAAAAAGAGGGTCAATGAACTGATTTCAAAATTTATTGAAATAGATTGGCCTTACAAAAACCTTGAAGGTGGGGAAGGGCCCATTGGAAAATTTATGTGTGTGTGTGTGTGTGTGAGTGTGTGTGTGTGTGCGTGTGTGTGTGTACACATTTGGTGTTTGTGTTTATCTCTCATCAACAACTGGTGATGTTTTATTAGTTTTGTTATAATCCCTATAACTTAGCAACTTGGCAATAAGAGACTGACAAAATAAGCAGAAGACCTAAAATAAATGTACTGGGATCAATTTGATCAACTAATTTCTTCATGATAAATCCCCATAATAAATCCACAGTCTTTTGACTGAAACAAGTAAAAAAAATAACAGATTAAAAGATAAATAAATAAGGTGAATTAATAAATTGTTTCCCTTTTATAAATATGGAAGTAAATGGGATGACAGTCAAGAAAGGTTCAAGGCTCCTATGCTGACTTGAGAATTTCTCTATGGTCTAATTCAAGCTTCTAACAGACCTGAAGGATTATGAGTACAAAACAGTAAAGCTTTAATTCATCTTAGAGATTAACAAGCTTCCTAAAACGAAGGTCAGGAAACAGTTTACTAACCTGCAGTGCCACTACTTACACACTATACAAGATTATACACCAAGGTATGAGCCAATGAAAGGTGTTGTTGCTGAAATGTTGTTGTGATTGCTGCTGCTGTTGCTGTTGTTATTGTTTTTAACTTCTGTTCAATCCTTACTGAGCAAAACTCAGACCGAATGCATTTCCGGTGGCAAAGTTGTTAAAGTCTCAGGCAGAATGTGTTACAGCATTTGTTCCAGTTCTCTCTCTCCCCCTCTCTCTCTCTCTCTGTCTCACACATACTGCACAGAGTTCAAATCCCATCAAGGTCAACTTAATTGTTTATCCTTTCAAAGTTGATGAATAAAATACCAGCTTGTTGATGGTCAGCATGAAATGATCTAGCACAGTAATTTGCCATGGCTGAAAGGATATTGAACCTGTTTTGGCAAAAGTACTTTTTGGCACAGGACACACACACACACACACACACACACGTGCTTGGAATTATTCATATACAGATGGAGAGAGTGAATGAGAGAGAGAGATTATAATTACTTAATTGAACACGATTGACACAAACAGTTTCTCTCTCCTCATCCACATAAAAAGAAATATGCTTACACACATAAACAGAGATGAGGAGGAGAGAGAAGAATAAGAAAATAATGGAAGCAAGGAAAAATAGAGGAAAATAGGAAGGGAGATAGAAGAAAAAAAGAAAACCAAAGGAAAGCTAAAAGGGACAAAACTAACAAAGAATTTTCCATATGGGGGTTTAACGAGGTTTTTAAAAAATTATTTTTATTATTTTTTTTTTTTTTCCATTAGCTCTCCTTGAGAGTAACTTGTCACAGACCAGAGCAGGTTGACATGTAAATATTGTGTTCATTCTTGATATAAACATATTCAGACTTACAAAGTTATATACATAGGTGTGTACATAT
>NC_068988.1:57657358-57664756 GCF_001194135.2 Octopus bimaculoides
ATATATATATATATATATATAGGTACATATGGACACATACATATACATATACATGCACACACACACAGACCTAAACACCCACATACAAATCTACTTAACTACACAGATGTACACATCAACCCTCTTACATACACACACACACACCCATGCCTACATATATACACATCTTCCTACCTTCTCATCTGCATACAATCCTACTTCCCTACACAAAAACTCACAGTCATGATATACACCTACCTACACAAATATATGTATACATCTATCTACCTACCTACGCAAATAGTAATAGATATACACACCTATCCACATATTTTATATATATATGTATATATACTCACATGTACACATCTATCTACATGCACAAACACACACTCACATATATATATATATTCTCATGTCTGTACCTATCTACCTACCAACACAAATATACACACATATTCACACTATATATATAAATCAGGGTAAGCAAAGTAGATTGTAATGAACCAGCACAATACACCAAAAAAAAAAATACAAAATAGCATAAAAAAAACAAACATGTATTTGTTGTTTATATCTTCCTTTAACACTAATAGCACCTGAATGACACTATTTCAATTCTCTCACCACCACCACCACCACTGTCGCTGCCACAGCCACCACCACCTCCACCACACTACACAAGAATTATCTTCATCACTACCATCACACTATTCAAGCATCACCTCCATCACCAACACCATCATCATCAGCACCCCATTACACTACAAGTGCCTCAAATCACCAAATAAGATTCTGTGAGGTTAACCAACCAGCTAGAAATAGCAATCAAATCTTCCTAAAAATCACACACTACCGTCTTAGAAAAGGATGTTTTGCATGATATGATACAATATGATCCTGGCTTCTCTGTAGATAAGAAAGAGGGGGAGTTGTCATGGATGGAATGTCTTTGATCATGAGTCTCCTTGATTAGGATTAATCCTGGGGCTAAACAACACAAAATGACCACCACCACCTCTATTGTCATCATCATCATTGCTGAGGCACCCTTTGGTCATGACTGACCATGGGATTGCACCTAGAAAGTTACCCTTTGTGGCACAAGTCCGGGCAAGGTTGTTTATGGGAGACCAGCAGTCGCCCATGCATACCGGTCTCCCCTCTCCACACCACCAGTGTTATCCAAAGGAAAGGCAAAGGCTGATACAGCTTGGCACCTGTGACGTCGCAACTCATTTCTACAGCTGAGTGAACTGGAACAACGTGAAATAAAGTGTCTTGCTCAAGAACACAACACGCAGCCCGGTTCAGGATTCGAACTCACAACCACCTTCACTTTCATCATCATTGGCACTCCGTCGCTTATGATGTCGAGGGTTCCATTTGATCTGATCAACGGAACAGCCTGCTCGTGAAATTAACGTGCAAGTGACTGAGCACTCCACAGACACGTGTACCCTTAACGTAGTTCTTGGGGATATTCAGCGTGATACAGTGTGACAAGGCTGGCCCCTTTGAAATACAGGCACAACAGAAACAGGAAGAAAGAGTGAGAGAAAGTTGTGGTGAAAGAGTACAGCAGGGTTCGCCACCATCCCCTGCCGGAGCCTTGTGGAGCTTTAGGTGTTTTCGCTCAATAAACACTCACAACGCCCGGTCTGGGAATCGAAACCGCGATCCTATGACCGCGAGTCCGTTGTGCCTCCACATTCATCATCAATATCATCATTATAATATGCATTCACTAATACAATCATTACCATCACCTTACCATAAACACCACCACCACCACCACCACCACTGACCTTCACTGGCACATCAATACAACCACCACTACCACCACCATCACTATCACCTCTGCTACCACCATTCTAACATAGTCTTGTCAGAACTACCGCCACCTTGCTACACAGCCCAGGGTGGGGCAGATGAGAAGTGAAATACATTGCAAGTAAACCCAACCACGTCTTAAAACACACAACCTTTATTGACATCTTAGAAGCGGAACAGTTTCCTTTTAAAAGTAATCACAGTCACATTGGTGCCCTGTGCGGGGTTTGTGTTTGTGGGGTACACTGGATATCTTTGATGACTTCCCTTAATTATCCTGACAAGGTCAACTTTATTGATTCATCTACTTATGTTGTTTTTTTATGACCCTGAGTCACCCTTGATCCAACAGGACTATGATCAAAGACTTTCCAACTGTGGCCATGAAATCTATCTATGTACATAATGTAGCTTTATACCAGGTGCCGGGATAGCTGTGTGGCAAGACGTTTGCCTCCCAACTACATGGTTCCAGGTTCAGTCCCACTGCATGGCACCTTGGGCAAGTGTCTTCTAATAAAGCCTCAGGCCAACCAGACCCTTGTGAGTGGATATAATAGATGGAAACTGAAAGAAGCTTGTCATTTCTATACATATACATGTGTGTGTGTGTGTGTGTCTTTGTGTCTGTGTTTATCCCACCATCACTCGACAACTGGTGTAGGTTTGTTTATGTCCCTATAACTTAGCAGTCCGACAAAATAAATCAATAGAATTAGTACCAGGCTTAAAAAATAAATACTGGAGCCGATTCATTTGACTAAAAATCCTTCATGGCTGTGCCCCAGCATGACCGAAGATAAAAGATAATGCCTTCTTCCCATGTTTTCTTCTCAAAGAGTTCCTGCAGTTTTTCTACAGGGAGCAAAAAAGCATCTTTGGTATCCATTTCAACAACTTATTCCACCATATTGTAATTTGAGGGAGATTTATCTGATGTCTCTAACAGGTCAAATCAACCATTAAAAATTTCCTTGTTGGCATAGATTTACTATCAGGTAATGTTTCTCAGTGGGTGTCCTGAGTGGAGTGGTGCTGTGAGGATTGAAAAGAAGGCAAGCAAATTGCCCTGTTTAATAAAATTAAGATGGCTTTTTTTAAATGTTTTTAAATTCGACCAGCACTTTAGTGAATGGAGAAGAAATATAAGTAGCTAAGATTAGATATACAAGTAGTCTTGTCAGTGCAAATTTCAGTGCCTTGACCTCACATCTCTGTTGCTCTTTCCAAATGGGGAAGCCATATATACATCTCCTCAGCAAGACACCTGCTCCTGGCCCTTTATTATATTTCCATATCTCTCAGTCCTATAGCCATTCAGTTGAAAGGTGCCTTAGTTTAAGTCTCCTGATTCTTGTTCAAAACAGGCCAATGTCAACTTTATTTTTCCTTCTTTTAGGTTTCCCAAAATAATTAAGTGCCAATCGGCAAGTACTGTCTGCAGATTCTATTAAATGTACAAAACGAAACATTTTAAATAACAATTCACTGTATAATGAAGCAATGTGTGTACACACATAGGTGCAGGAGTGGCTGTGTGGTAAGTAGCTTGCTTACCAACCACATGGTTCTGGGTTAAGTCCCACTGCGTGGCATCTTGGGCAGGTGTCTTCTACTATAGCCTCAGGCCGACCAAAGCCTTGTGAGTGGATTTGGTAGACGGAAACTAAAAGAAGCCCGTCATATGTATATGTGTGTGTGTCTGTGTTTGTTCCCCTAGCATTGCTTGACAACCAATGCTGGTATTTTTATGTCCCCATCACTTAGCGGTTCGGCAAAAGAGACCAATAGAATAAGTACTAGGCTTACAAAGAATAAGTCCCGGGTCGATTTGCTCAACTAAAGGTGGTGCTCCAGCATGGTCGCAGTCAAATGACTGAAACAAGTAAAAGAGTAAAGAGAGTATATATTAGTGTGTGTGTGTGTGTGTGTGTTTGTGTGTATGCACACACACACAGTCCGGATACTTATTGATCAGACCTGTTTCTGTGTTGTGTGTATTGTTTTGCTTCTTTTCTGATTCTGCTTTGCCCTTTTTATTATAAGTAACTGTATAGTGACTTTATTTCTACCCTATATATATATTTATATATATATATATATATATATACATACATATATACATACATATATATATACATATACACATGAACACATACACACACATGCATGTCATTTTATTGAATAGGAAAAAAAAAACAAAAGCAGAATGAATAATATACTCGAAACCATTTCTTTATTAAATGCAATAAACCCAAACAAAGCATATACACATCCACACACATATACACAAACACATGTGTGTAATGTTAGATTTAAGTAGTGAAATTAATCTTCAATGAATGCTATTAAACAATAGACTTTATTTTAATTAGAAAGCAACTTCTTAATCCCCAGAGCATAATCAATAGCTCAACTTCTTGACACTCAAGGTAACAAAGAAAATTAAGGTCTCCTTAGAGAAATAATCCTTTACCAGGAGAATTGCTAGACCCTTATTTTAAAACTGCCCTTATTTGTTAATCCTATTAATTTAGGTTCAAATATACTATCAGCTACATTTTTGATTTGTGAAAATACCACTGAACCTTATTATGGTTTGAGGAGCTTTTTGGAGGAAAAAATGTATGTGTTTTCCAAATTAACCATTTTAGCCCTGAGTATAGGAAGATAACAAGAGCTCCACGACCAGAATACATAAAAATGCACAGTTCTAAATAAGAATGGACTGAAAGTGAACTGCTAAATGAAAACATACTATATTAATGATCATCATCATCATCATCATCATCGTTTAACGTCCGCTTTCCATGCTAGCATGGGTTGGACGATTTGACTGAGGACTGGTGAAACCGGATGGCAACACCAGGCTCCAATCTAATTTGGCAGAGTTTCTACAGCTGGATGCCCTTCCTAACGCCAACCACTCAGAGAGTGTAGTGGGTGCTTTTACGTGTCACCCGCACAATGATATAATCTGGAAATTAGTGAAGACACATGGCTAAGTGTTTTGAGTATTTGGCTCACGATTGTAAGGCCATGAGTTCAATTCCCAGTGGTGCATTGTGTCCTTGAGCAAGACACTTTATTTCTCATTGCTCCAGTTCACTCAACTGGCAAGAATGAGTAACCCTTTATTCAAAGTGGGGAGCCAGCAGAATTGTGAGCACACCGGGCAAAATGCTCACTGGTATTTCATCTGTCCTTACACTCTGAGTTCAAATTCCACCAAGGTCGACTTCACCTTTCATTATTTCGGGATCGATAAAATAAATACTGTTTAAACACTGGGGTCAATGTAATCTACTAGCCCCCACCCCCAAAATTAAATTTCAGGTTTTGTGCCTATAGTAGAAAGGATATATTATCTGGAAATCTGTGAATTTAGAAGCCACACCACATCATTATCACCACTCTTGTCTACTGACTAAGTATCATGAGTCCTCATTTAGCTTTCATCTTTAACTTGTTTCAGTCATGCTGGAGCACCACCTTGAAGGGTTTAGTTGATGAAATCAACCCCAGTATTCATTTTAGCTGATCACCAATGTATGGTCTTTTTAGCTGATCACCAATGTATGGGGGGTATGAATAAATGAACAGTGGTTGTCAAATGCAAAGACATACAAACATACATACACATATGTATATACAGGACAGACTTGCACATTTTCTTTACGTTCTGGGTTCAAATTCCGCTGGGGTTGGCTTTGCCTTTCATACTTTCGGGGTTGATAAATTAAGTACCAGTGGCATGTGAGGTCCATCTACTCGACTGGCCCCCTGTTCAAAAATTTCGGGCCTTGTGCCTAGAGTAGAAAAGACTTCCACACAGTTTCTGTCTACCAAATTCACTCATTAATTGTCCTGGGGCTATAGAGAAGACACCTACTAATCAAATTAGCTTGTAATAACTTTGAAATAATAGCAATAAATACACACACACACACATGTGCACACAGACACACACACACACCTTTTATTATTTACTTGTTTCAGTCATTAGACTGTGGCCATGCTGGGGCACCACCTTGAAGAGGTTTTAGTCAGATGAATCGATCCCAGAACTTATTTTTTTAAAGCCTGGTACTTATTCTATCAGTCCCTTTTTGCCTAACTGCTAAGTTACAGGGACATAAACACACCAACACTGGTTGTCAAGTGGTGATAGAGGACAAACACACACACACACACACACACATGACAACTTTTTTCAGTTTGTGCCTACCAAACCACTTACAAGGTGTTGGTTAGCCTGAGGTTATAGTAGAAGACACCTGCCCAAGGTGCCATGCAGTGGGACTGAACCCAGAACCATGTGGTTGAGAAATAAGCTTCTCACAACACAATCATGCCTATATATTTGTATCTGTAATAAAATACTTTTTTCATAATGACTGTAATAGCCTACTGTTGCAAGATTTGAACCTGTGATCATATCTTAAACAATTTAACACCACTCATCAACCAGAAATATATTTAAAATCAGCAATTTAATATTATTTTAAAATCTTGGACAAAATACCACAAATCCATGGTCACATTTTTCCCCTCTAACTTTGGAATTTATTGATCTAAAAGTAAAGGAAAATTTCCAAATATTTTTTTCTACAAGAAGAAAAAAAGCAACAATAAAACTTTACAAATCATTGATTTTATTTCTTGTTTTCACATATCAAATTGTTACCTACACACACACACACACAGACATACACACTCACACAAGCATGCATGCACTCACACACACACACATATATACATGCATATACACACAGTCAAGTTCACATGAAATCTATCTCACCTTATTGATTAAACACAAAGGTTCAAGGAGTAGAAATCTTTGATCTCCTCTTTAGCAAGAGAAAAAAATTTAAAGAAAGAAAGAAAGAAAGAAATAAAGAAGGAAAGAAAAAGGGCCATAGACACACATTAGGAAATTCTTTGATCTTGATGTGATGTGATGGTTTGTTGTGAATTGTGAAACTAAATAAAGTAAAACAATATTAACCTCCCCCATACACACACTCATACACACACACAATCAAAGATCGCAATGAAAGAATTTGAAGATTGATTTATCTTCTTATCTTTGAGTGATTTCTGTGGGGCTTTTGTTTTATTTTAAAATTTTGTTGTCTGTTTTTCCTCGTTGGTAAAGACTGATTAGTTAAAATCCAGTATTCTACGAGCTTCCACTGCTTAAACAGGTTTTGTGATAATGTCCTTGGTCACCTTACCCTACTTCTCTTGGATCTGGAATCTTTAACAGAACTTCTGTATTTCAAATTGGAGAATAATCCTTTCCACTAAAGGCACAAGGCTTGAAATTTGGTAGAAGTGAGACTAATTGATTACATCGACCCAACTGGCATTTTATTTATCTACTCCAAAAAGATGAAAGCCAAAGCTGACCTCGGTGGAATTAGAACTCGCAAGGTAAAAACAGACAAAGTGTCACTAAGCATTTTGCCAGGTGTGCAAACGATTCTGCCAGCTTGTTGCCTTATAAATGGGAAATGTATAGACTGCATGACTCCTAGGCATAGGAGTGGCTGTGTGGTAAGTAGCTTGCTTACCAACCACATG
>NC_068988.1:57665421-57671892 GCF_001194135.2 Octopus bimaculoides
ATAGGCGTAGGAGTGGCTGTGTGGTAAGTAGCTTGCTTACGAACCACATATAGGTATGTATGTGCATGTGTGCATGTGTTTGTGTGTACCCTTGTCTAAGACATCACATGATGATTGTAAACGATCCTCATTGTCATAAAGTGAAGTTGTTTTTACCAATCTTCTGCAAAAGACTTGCCTAGCTATGGGGAGATATTTATTACCTTGATTAATTACAGGTGAGGGTAAACAATAGGTTGTAAAATATCTGCCAAAACAGAAATCCTAACTCAGGTAAGCATGGAAAAATAGATGTTAAATGATGATGACAATGATTAGCATCATCATCATCATCATCATCATCATGAGTTCTGTCTGAAACATTCAATTTTGTCTTTTTCACATTTCAGCAGATACAGTAATCCCTCGATTATCATGAGTGTTATGTTCCAAAATTGCCCCGTGATAAGTGAAGATCCATGAAGTAGAAACAGTACTGTACTGTATATTTTTTTTTTATTATTTTTATAATTTGCATATATTTATCTTATTATAAATGCAAAACAACACAAAAGAGAAATCAACGGAAGCTTAAATAATAAACCACGATAGGTAGACCGCGATATGACAAGGGATTACTGTATAGTAATACTGAAAATAATGTAATTATACTATTTAATACAAGGTGTATTAAAAAATTAACCAGAAACAATTAATGATTATTCCTCTTAGGGCACACCTATTTAAAAATGATAATTAAGTTAATGTTAGCATATCTAACGTGGAGGCGCAATGGCCCAGTGGTTAGGGCAATGGACTCGCGGTCATAGGATTGTGGTTTTGATTCCCGGACCGGGCATTGTGAGTTTTTATTGAGCGAAAACACCTAAATCTCCACGAGGCTCCGGCAGGGGATGGTGGCGAACCCTGCTGTACTCTTTCACCACAACTTTTTCTCACTCTTACTTCCTGTTTCTGTTGTGCCTGTAATTCAAAGGGTCAGCCTTGTCACACTGTGTCACGCTGAATATCCCCGAGAACTACGTTAAGGGTACACGTGTCTGTGGAGTGCTCAACCACTTGCACGTTAATTTCACGAGCAGGCTGTTCCGTTGATTGGATCAACTGGAACCCTCGACGTCATAAGCGACAGAGTGCCAACAACAACAAGCATATCTAATGCTAAGAGTATTAAAAAGCTATCTAGAAACATCTAAGAGGAGTGCTGAAAAGTTCCTGGCTTTAAGGGTATTGCAAAAGGCCCAACCTTCTGAATTCTTTTACAGGGCTTAAACAAACTGAAGGACCGCTGCAATAAATGTGTGAATCTGGGAGGGGAATATGTTGAATAAAATCATAATTAACTGATCCTCCTGTATTTTCTTTTACTCAAAAACAGGAAATTTTCAGCACCCCTTCATATGTGGTGAGACAGATAGACAGATATAGACAGATAACATTGAAATACAGGAAGCCTTGTAAAGTTAAATAGCATAATTTATGTAGTGAGACAGACAGACATAGTTACTTAATATTAATGAATTTAATAAAGATTGTATTTAAAAAACTAATTAGAAAAATACAATATTAGTCATTAACTAGTATTATTTTAATTATTTCAGCAACAATGGAAGACCACATTAAATGTTGTATGGTCACTCATTGTGACATTGTCTGTGAATCATGGCCTTCTCCATATTCGCTGAACTAATGATGAGAGAACCAGTAAATAAATATACAAGATTGTATGCTGGTTACTATGGACATAACATGGATGAATGGTTAAGAAGTTTGGCTTCGCAGTCACCAAGTCCTAGGATCAATTCCACAGTATGGCATGTTGAACAAGTACCTTTTACCATAGCTTTGGAGTGACCCAAGGCTACTGAGTGAAATTGGATAGATGGAAACTATGTGAATCTTATCAGATATATTGGGTTGTCCGGAAAGTTCATGCCGATTTATAGTAGCTTACCTTTCGACTTATTTGCCATGAATACACCTCGATTCTGGGAAGAGGGTATTTTTAAGTTAAAGGAAAGATGGAGACGCATTGTGCAACAAAATGGTTCATATTTGGTTAATTAAATGTAATGGCAAGTATTTATTGACCTTTTTTTTTTTTCCTTTAAAAATCGGCACGAACTTTCCGGACAACCCAATATTTTAGCTGTATTATAAATATCCAGCCTTGTCACATACTGTACTTCATAATAATTCTACTAAAGAATTATTTTAAGGGTTTGTGGAAGTTTCTGTCAGGTCGCATGGTAAATCAATGAGATGGTAATTCCTGTGGTTTGATCAACATTAGTGAGGCTTGAATGCAATTTGCAAGACCATGAACCCCGAGGGGGTACCTTTATGCTAGGGAATGAGAGACAAAAGTGGGTAAATGTATGACAGAAGGGGCCAACGCAGAACAGGTTTCATACTGTAGAGGAACTAAGTGACTGCTCAATTTCAGATGAGAGGCTCAAAGTGATCAATAAAGAGCCATTATACAGGCCACCACCAACATGGTTTATTGTGTACTTCAACAGAGGTTTGCTTATTTTATACAAATACTTTATATATCATTATCTCCAATTCCAATTCTTTCAGGCTTTAATATAGAAAATAATATAGTGAAGGCACATGGCTCAGTGGTTAGAGCATTGGGCTCACAAACAAGAGGTAATGAGTTCAATTCCCGGACTGGGCTGTGTGTTGTATTCTTGAACAAGACACTTTATTTCACATTGCTCCAGTTCACTCAGCTGTAGAAATGAGTTGCGACATCACTGGTGCCAAGCTGTATCGGCCTTTGCCTTTCCCTTGGATAACATTGGTGGCATGGAAAGGCGAGGCTGTTATGCATGGGCAACTGCCGGTCTTCTGGGCAACTACCGGTCTTCTGGGCAACTACCGGCAACTGTTATGCATAGGCAATTGCCGGTCTTGCCCAGACTTGTGCCTCAAAGGATAACTTTCTAGTCCCCTATTCATTCATGATTGAAGGGAGTCTTTTATTATTTGTCCTTATAGTCATACATACAAGAATAGACAGAAAACTGAGCCAGGAACTAGCTTATAATTTTTCATTGAGGCACACGAAAATTCTGAACACCAGCATGCATACACACACACACACACACACAGACCACAGATATGCATGTTCTTATAGACAAACACATATCCATGTGCACACAAACATATACGCTAGGAGTAGCTGTGTGGTAAGTAGTTTGCTTACCAACCACATGGTTCCGGGTTCAGTCCCACTGTGTGGCACCTTGGGCAAGTGTCTTTTACTATAGCCTCGGGCCAGCCAAAGCCTTGCGAGTGGATTTGGTAGACAGAATCTGAAAGAAGCCCATCGTATATGTATATATATATATATATATATATATATATATATATATATGTATGTATGTATGTATGCATGTGCATGTGTATATTTGTGTGTCTGTGTTTGTCACCCCAACATCACTTGACAACCGATGCTGGTGTGTTTACGTCCCCATAACTTAGCAGTTTGGCAAAAAAGACCAATAGAATACGTACTAGGTTTACAAAGAATAAGTCCTGGGGTCGATTTCCTCGACTAAAGGTGGTGCATGCACACACAAACACACACACAGACTCACACACACACACACACACACACACACATACACACACAAACATACACGCACACAAACAAAGAAACAAACATGTCTCTTCTCGTTATAGTGTATCAGCTTACAATGATCATAAGTAATTTACATAATCCTTTGTGAATACCTGTAATTACCTGTAATTATACAAGCACACAGGAATAATCAAAGAACTGACATGATTATATGTAAGTGGAAGCACTCAGTGTGTTCAATTTGTCAAATAAAGACAACCGACCAATTCATCTTATGCCTTTGTGAAATTTGGAAGAAATTTGAGAAATCATTCAATGCATTTCCAAAACAGGTCAGTCTAAAGGTTTGGGTTACCGTAGCTATGTTTTGGAACTGTACAGATACCATTTGAATGCATTTTACACTGTGTGTAATAAGTACTCTGAATTAAATTATAAAGTTTTCATAGCTTGCTAAATGTAATGCAAGATGAATAACTTGATATATATATATATAGAGAGAGAGAGAGAAAGAGAGAGGAGGGGAAGAGAAGAGAGAGAGAGAAAGAGAGAGGAGAGGAAGAGAAGAGAGAGGGGAAAGAAATAGGTGGTGAGAGTGTGTGTGTAAATTATATAAACAGATAGATTGATAAATAGATAGATTTATAGATAGATAGACAGACAGACTGGCTGACTGACAGACAGAGAGACCGACAAACAGACTGTCAGATAGATAGATAGATAGATAGGTAGGTAGGTAGATAGATAGATAGATAGATAGATAGGTAGGTAGGTAGGTAGATAGGTAGATAGGCATGTAGGCAAAGAGAGAGCGAGAGAGAGGGGTGGGTAAACAAATAGATAAACACATGGACAGGCAGACTGACGGACAGACAGACAGACAAGCTGGTAAAGCAATGGATAAAGAGAAAGGAGAGATATGCTTACAGACCGACAGGTAAGCAGACAGTCAGACAGACAGGCATACAGACAGAGAGATAGACAGATAAATAAACAGTCTGATGGACTGATAGGTAAACAAACTGATCGATAGTCAGATATGCAAATAGATATATAGACAGACAGACAGAAAGAAAGAAAGGAAGAAAGAAAGACAGAAAGTGAGACAGACAGACAGGCAGACAAACAGACAGACAGACAGACAGACAGACAGACAGATAGATATATAGATATAGATAGATAGATAGATAGATAGATAGATAGATAGATAGATAGACAGACAGACAGATAGACAGACACATAGACAGATAGACAGACAGACAGACAGACAGACATACAGACAGATAGATAGATAGATAGATAGATAGATAGATAGACAGACAGATAGAGATAGACAGAGACAGACGGATAGACAGACAGACGAGCAGGCAGACAGACAGACAGACAGACAGGTTTGCATAAATAGTGAGAAAATAGACAGACAAATAGAAAACTACTAGCTATAAAGTTAGAATACACTCACATTAGCTCTATATATACTTTCTGTTCAGACAACTAGTGTAGAATGACCAACAGGCTTCTACAAGACTACTTAAATTAAGAGGCATCAAAAAATAAGGCTGGTTCATAGGTGAGTCAATGAATGGTTGATGGTGTTGGGGTGGGGGGTGTCCTTTTATTTGTGTATTAATTCAGGTAGTTAAAATAACAACTTATTCACCTGCCTAGAATAACAAAATACATCTATTCTCAAGAGGCACTCCTTATCATTATCAACCAATGAACTGGTAGAAGGATATACATGGAATAGCTGATTGTAAAAGACACTACAACATACACACACACACATGTGCGCGCACACACACACACACAGACACACACACACACACACACACACATGCACATGCATATATGCATAAAAATAAACAAGTGTTTAAAGGTGTGTTTGTGCATATATCTATATATGCATTTACATTCATAAATATATATGCATGTAGCTGTGTGGTAAGGAGCTTGTTTCCCAACCACATAGTTCTGGGTTCAGTCTCACAGCATGACACCTTTGGCAAGTGTCTTCTACTATAGCCTCAGGCCAACCAAAGCTTTGTGAGTGGATTTGGTAGGTGGAAACTGAGAGAAACCTGTTGCATATATACATATATATCCCATGCCGGTGACACGTGTAAAGCACCATTCGAGCGTGACCGTTGCCAGTGTTGCCTTACCGGTACATGTGCCGGTGGCACATGAAAAACAACATTCGAGCGTGGTCATTGCCAGTGCCGCCGGACTGGCTCTTGTGCAGGTAGCATGTAAAAACACCTCTATAACCAACACCGTAATGACATAATTACAACATCAAAATGCAAGATAGAATCACGGTAATAATGTAAGACAAGGGAATCCGAGAAAACTGGTGGTGGTCTGTGTCAGGAATAAAATTATTCTGGTGAAGTATATCAGTTTGGATATGTTTGCATGTCATGAGGACAAAAGGAAACTGATACTTGGGGGCTGACCCTTTGTGTAAGAGAGAAGAGACCCTTTCAAGTGAATTTGTGTTTTTCTTTTGTTTGTTGGTCACATGATATGTTGTTGTTGTTGTCTGCTCTTTCCATTTGGTCACATTATATAGATTGTTTAGTTGCTCAATGTGTAAACAAATAATCTCCCCACCACTCTCTCTCTCTCTCTCTCCCTCTCCCTCTCTCTCCTTTTCTTTTCCGATTCAGCTACATTTTCTGCTGTTTTGTTTCTTCTCCTTATTATGCTTATCCTTGACTTCCCCCTAATACACTTGCTTCCTCTTTCTTCTCCCTTTTCTGGTGTTGCTGTTTTTGCTTTTGGTAGGCAGCGGGTCTTGAAAACCACACACACACACACACACACACACACACACACACACACACACACACACACACACACACACACACACACAC
>NC_068988.1:57672092-57673529 GCF_001194135.2 Octopus bimaculoides
ACTCCACAGACATGTGTACCCTTAACGTAGTTCTCGGGGATATTCAGCGAGACACAGTGTGACAAGGCTGACCCTTTGAATTACAGGCACTACAGAAACAGGAAGTAAGAGTGAGAGAAAGTTGTGGTGAAAGAGTACAGCAGGGTTCGCCACCACCCCCTGCCAGAGCCTCGTGGAGCTTTAGGTGTTTTTGCTCAATAAACACTCACAACGCCCGGTCTGGGAATCGAAACCGCAATCCTATGACCGCGAGTCCGCTGCTCTAAGCACTGGGCCATTGTGCCTCCACAAAAACATACATATACATGTACAAATACACACACACACACATTCACATACGCACATGAACTCCCCCTCACTTCTGATTCTATAATATATAAATGATGTAGGGAACATAAGAGGTAAATTCATTTTAATTACAAAAGAGTGAAATTGATACAGCTGTCGAAATGTCAGACAGAATGTCATGTGGTATTTGATCTACCTTTCTACATTCCAAGTTCAAATCCTGTTGAAGTCAACTTTACAGTCCATCAATTTGGAGACTAATAAATAATCACTAACTTAGGGCAGTGGATTAGAAGAATTCTGAGAACAGTATTTGATAGATGTCTTGGATAATATCGATGCCATAAGGTAACCACTGATCATCTATAAAAAATATTTGCTTGGCTTGCACCTTAGAGAGGAAATTTTCAAGGGCAAATTCATAGTTTCATGAGACATAAAAAGTCCCAGAAGGATGTGAGTATTTTTAGATTAGTAACAAATTTAGGATGCATGTTATTCAGTTGGTTTTAATTAGAATGCAAATTGCACAAAAATAAATTAAGGAATGGAATGCAAAAATGTCTTGAGATAAATTGTTGTTAATAACATTTTAATTAATTAAGGCAGCGAGCTGGCAGAATTGTTAGCACACCAGCACGCTTGGTGGTATTTTGTGCATCTTTATGTTCTGAGTTCAAATTCCGCTGAAATCAACTTTATCTTTCATCAGTTCAGGGTCAATAGAATAAGCACCGCTTAAACTCTAGGGTCAATGCAATCAACTAAACCCCTCCCCTAAAATTGCTGGCCTTGTGCCAAAATTTGGAATTTGAAACCAATATTTTAATTAGAATGTTAATACTCTTAGTTTGGAAATAAAGGTCCCTTATTTCAAATCTTGTCTGGGTTTATGTACACATAGGAATAAGTGACTTGATGACAACTGAAAATTTTAAACTCATTGAAGCATAAATAAGTCATGGGTTGTCTTTGGAACTTTATTGAAAAATACGTATTCTTTCATTCCTTCACTTGTTTCAGTCAAAGAAATCAACCCCAGGATGTATTCTTTGTAAGACTAGTATGTATTCTATCATTCCCTTTTGCCAAATTTCTAAGTTAAGGGGATGTAAGCATGGTTGTGGTGGTGGTGGTGGTGGTGGTGGT
>NC_068988.1:57673539-57674667 GCF_001194135.2 Octopus bimaculoides
GGTGGCAGAGGCAGCGGCAGTAGCTTTGGTGATAATGACGATGATGATGACGATGACAACGATGATGATGATGACAATGACGATGACGACAATGATGATGATGATGATAGTGATGATGATGACAATGACAATGACGACAACAACAACGATGATGAGGATAGTGGTGGGTGGTGTTAATGATGATGACAATAATGATGATGATGATGGTGATGCTGATAATGATGATGATGATGATGATGACAATGATGATGATGATGATGATGGTGATGCTGATAATGATGATGGCGACAATGATGACGATGATGATGGACTGATTTTTAAAAAATTCTATTTGGGGTTTGTCATAAAGGAAGTGTTTATGTAAACTAGCCCCAAATATTCCGAGAAGAGTAGAATAATATCTGACAAGAAATCAGAGCATTGGCTTAGATATATTTATTACAAGCTGTCATACATGCAACAACCAGAAAAAATATTTAAACCAGCCCTATCTCGCCAAAATATTCCACCTGTTTTATATTCAAACCAGTCAGATCTGGCCTTTCACACCTTCCCTGCAATCTCATTCTACACATAAACAGTCACATCGGAATCTCAAGGATATGTGATAATGCAGATTTAATCAAAACAATATGAATAAGTAAGCATTATTCTTATCAGAGTAATCTAAATGCTAAAGGCTTAACTCATCAAAACTAAATATTAAAGACACTTTGTTAGATGTTATATTCTAATAGGCGTAGGAGTGGCTGTGTGGTAAGTAACTTGCTTACCAACCACATGATCCCGGGTTCAGTCCCACTGCGTGGCGCCTTGGGCAAGTGTCTTCTACTATAGCCTCGGGCCGACCAAAGCCTTGTGAGTGGATTTGGTAGACGGAAACTGAAAGAAGTCTGTCGTATATATGTATATATGTGTGTGTGTGTGTGTGTGTTTGTATGTCTGTGTTTGTCCTCCCAACATCGCTTGACAACCGATGCTGGTGTGTTTATGTCCCTGTAACTTAGCGGTTCGGCAAAAGAGACCGATAGAATAAGTACTAGGCTTCCAAAGAATAAGTCCTGGGGTCGATTTGCTCGACTAAAGGCGGTGCTCCAGCATGGCCACAGTCAAAAGACTGAAACAATT
>NC_068988.1:57677121-57678768 GCF_001194135.2 Octopus bimaculoides
TATATATATATATATATATATATATATATATATATATGTATGTATATACATATATATATATATTGGTTCTATTTCTCTTCTATATCACATTTCTTTAACAATCAGCATGAAATAAAATGAAATAAATAAATATATCAAGTGAAACTGAAGGTATTTATTTATTTATTTATTTATTTATTTGTCTGTCTGTTTGTCTGTTTGTTTGTTTGTTTGTTTGTTTGTTTATTTTGGCATTCCTGAAATTCCATACAAAATCAATGTTTCTGAATAGTTACAGAGTTGTGTTCAATACTCTAGATCAACAGGCAACTCTCACAGATTGATTAATCTCAACGATGCAGGTGATTGCAATAACGAACAACGATGATGATGATGATGATGATGATGATGATGATGATTGAAGACGACAGATAGCTAAATTAACAGATGGGTACATGGACAGCTATATACATATCGCTTTTAGCAGTTTAATGGTTTAACATCTGCTTTTCCATGTCTGCATGGGTCAGATGGCATCATGCATTAAGTTAGATTTTCTATGGCCAGCTGTCACTGTCCAGGTGAAGTCTTATTCATTCATATACATACATACACACATGTATACATATATATATATATATATATTTGTGTGTGGAGTACTGTAAAACATGCTACTAGGAGATATCCACGTGATTATTCTAATCAATCTATGGATGTATTTTAACGATAGCCTCACCACCACCATCATAAAGGTGTGGGTGCATTATCATCCTTATTACCTCTGCCTTAGCAAAGGTGGAGGTATTGTTTTCAGTTGTGTTTGTTTGTTTGTTTGTTTGTTTGTTTGTTTGTCTGTGGACAAGATATCACTAGAACTGCTAGATGGATTTGGATGAAACTTTCAGGGATGTTTGGCCTCGTGACTGGCATGAACTGATTAGATTTTTGGGATCAATCTGGTACCAGACAAGGATTCTGAATTCTTTTTCCTGTTCTTTTACTTAATTTTTGAGAGCAGTTGAGTTCACTTTTAGTATTCTTGCTTGTGAAAGCAGTCAAGTTTATTTCAGGTATTTTCATTTTAAAAATCATCTGTGGCAAATCGTTGAGAGGACGTTGGTGTCGCCTTGGTGGAGGTTTGCGCCCTTTGAATGCTCATGCTATTATTATTGTTGTTGTTGTTATCAATATTGTTACTTCTAAGGTGGCAAGCTGGTAGAATCATTAGAACTATGAGCACAATGCTTAGCAGTATTTCATCCATCTTTATCTTCTGAGTTCAAATTCTGCTGAAGTCGACTTTGCCTTTCATCCTTTCAGTGTCAATAAATTAAGTACCGGTGAAACACTGGGCTCAATGAAATTGACTAGACCCCTCCCTCCAAATTTGAGGCCTTGTACCTATAGTAGAAAGGATTGTTATTATTATTACCTCTGTCTTAGCAAAGGCGGAGGTATTGTTTTCAGTCGTATTTGTTTGTTAGTTTGTTTGTCCATGGACAAGATATCTCAAGAACTGCTGGATGGATTCGGATGAAACTTCCAGAGATGTTTGGCCTCATGACTGACACAAACTGGTTAGATTTTGGGATTGATCTAACCCTGGACAATGATTCTGGATTATTTTTCCAGTTTTTTTTTACTTAATTTTTGAGAGCGGTCGGGTTC
>NC_068988.1:57678778-57679132 GCF_001194135.2 Octopus bimaculoides
ATATATATATATATATATACATACATTATATATATATATTTACACATATACATATACATATATACGTATGCATGTATGTATGTATATATATGTGTATATATAATTATGTGTGTGTGTGTGTGTGTGTTCATACATGCACATATGTATGCATGTAACTATGTATCTATAAATCTATGTACTCAGCATGCAAAAATGCTAACAAGGTAAAGAATGTGAACAAATGTAATAATTTTTAATCTTCTTTCATGTTGAAACTGTGAATATACATACATACATGCACATGCATATGCACATATGTATACATGCATAGATATATATATATATATATATATATATATATATATATATATATAT
>NC_068988.1:57679736-57680688 GCF_001194135.2 Octopus bimaculoides
ACACACAAACCCACACACATACATACACACATATTTGAATACACAGTACTAGTTTCTGCATGAACACTTCATGTTCCTTTGGTCCGCTAGGGTTGGAAAGGTATACATATTTGAGCACATTTTTAACCCCATCCCAACACCCACCCATGGAAGAGTCTCACGTATGTAATATTGTACGTTGAGAAACTTTGATTAATTAAGATTATCCCTGTAATTATAAGACAAAAATCCCTCACTCTATTCAATGACTGGCACCTGTGCCAGTGGAGCGCTAACAGCACCGTCCGAGTGTGATCATTGCCAGAGCAGCTGTCTGGCTTCTGTGCTAGTGGCACATAAATAGCACCATTTGAGTGGGATCGTTACCAGCGTCACCTTACTGGCACTTGTGTGTGTGTGTGTGTGTGTGTGTGTGTGTGCACGTGTGTGTGTGTGTGCATGTATACATACACACACACATACACATACCCACGCACACACACACACACACAAAGTGCTTCTTTCACTTTTTATCTATCATATCCAATCACAAGGCAGTGATCAGCCTAGGGCTATAGTAGAAGATATTTGCCTCAGTAAACTCTGTCCAACCCATGCAACCATGGAAAAGTGGACAATAAAACAATGATGATGGTGATTAAGTATGGTTTGGAGAATATTTGGCTGCTATTGCTAGCGGATTGATTGATCACATACAGGCTGCCTTGGTGGCATTCTTATTGTCATTTCTATTGCTTTATCATTGTTGCTGGTGTCATTGTTACTTATCTTAACTTTTTTTTTTAACTTGAATAAAATAACTGAAACCATTTTAGGTTTCTTAGAAGCCACAAGTTTAATTTATAAATTGATAAAAAAAAAACTGATGTTAAACTACAATGCTACACCCCCATATTGTGTGTATGTGCATGTATATGTGTATGTACATGTGTATATATATATATATATATAT
>NC_068988.1:57681390-57682108 GCF_001194135.2 Octopus bimaculoides
GCAAAAGAGACCGATAGAATAAGTACTAGGCTTACAAAGTATAAGTCCTGGGGTCGATTTGCTTGACTAAAGGCGGTGCTCCAGCATGGCCACAGTCAAATGACTGAAACAAGTAAAAGAGTAAAAGAGAATGTATATATATATATATATATATATATATATATAAATATATGTATATGTGTGTAGGTGTAGGAAGGTATATAAAAATGTTGCGGTGGTAGTCATAGCAATCAATCTGCCTATTAAACCCAGGAGAATTATGTCTACATTGGTTTTGCTTTTGGTCGCATCTCCTGATGGAAGTGTCAGGAGGTGCAACTGAGAGGTAGTGTCAGCAATGTCTGATGGCTGAATGTGGGATTTGAACTCAATATGCACTAGTTTCACCAGTCTGTTTTTCTGGACTTTTATGTGTCAATCCTGAAAGGTGAATTTGACCTTGACACAACTTAAACTCAGAGCACACACCTACACACTTGCAGCTCTGATAATTCACTACCTGTTACCAAACACACACACACACACACACACACACACACACACACACACGTATGCAGAGACCCAGACAGATAGACTGAAAGCTGGCTGGATGAATGGCCAAAGTTGATGTCATTTTGATGTTGTGGTTAACACAGCTATATGGTTTACAGCAGATGTGGTGTTCAAATACCACAGGTGATGTTGCAAATTTTTCTAGTCATCTTACACACACACACAC
>NC_068988.1:57685220-57689398 GCF_001194135.2 Octopus bimaculoides
TGTGTGTGTGTGTGTGTGTGTGTGTGTGTGTGTGTGTGTGTGTGTGTGTGTGTGTGTGTGTGTGTTTGTGTGTGAGTGTGTGTGTTATATATGCCTATATCTGCATGAAAATTTGCATGTATATATTTATCTATAAATGTGTGTTATATATTTTTGTGTATCGTATATAATCATGGATTCTCCTGTCACTAGACTACGTTATAAGGGTTCTGCAATTTCCAGTTTCTTGCTAAACAACCACACAGATCATTGTTGATAGTAATCAAATGCCTGTGTTCACATGGCATTGGAGACCAGATCAGAGCAATGACAATGAATTTCATACCATGAAATCTCAGGGAGTATCGTAAGGTGGTTCAATTTCTGAAGGGCCACTTAAATGGGGTCCCACTGAGCCCCCTATTTTTATTGTATTTACCTCGCTCCTATGCTTATTGATTAAACTAAGATCAGCATCAGTGCTTAGCACATTTGCAGAAATAAGTTTGGGCATTTTAAATACCTTCATCATCATCATCATCATCATCATCATCATCATCGTTTAACGTCCGCTTTCCATGCTAGCATGGGTTGGACAATTTGACTGAGGACTGGTGAAACCAGATGGCTACACCAGGCTCCATTCTGATCTGGCAGAGTTTCAACAGCTGGATGCCCTTCCTAACACCAACCACTCCGAGAGTGTAGTGGGTGCTTTAACGTGCCACCAGCATGAGGGCCAGTCACACAGTACTGGCAACGGCCATGCTCAAAATGGTGTATTTTATATGCCACCCGCACAAGGGCCAGTCCAGGGGCACTAGCAACAATCTCGCTCGAAAGTCCTTACACATGCCGTGGGCACAAGCGCCAGAAAGGCAACACTGGGCACGGGTGCCATGACGATTTCGCTTTCATGTACATTCAAATTACGATAAAGAGTTATAACAGGTACGTTTCAAGTGTGATAATGTGGATATTTATATTTTGTAGTTTATGAAACTTATGTCTAACATGCTTTAACTGCACCACAGTTAATCAGGAAGAAAAAAATTGAAGAAAATATGAATACATTACCCATTTTGGCAGGTTCCAAACTGTAAACTTACCTAGATGAAAATAAAATAAAACATATATATGATATAAATAACATAATACAAACACATATCAAAAATAAACAAGAGGTTGCTGACATAAAAATGAAGTTAAAAAACAGTCAAAATTTGAGCACAACAAGCAAATCAACACACGACTGCTGGGGCATGTTGCTAATGGTCAAAGATATTTGGTGGGAAAATTTACCCAAATTCAATCAGAATCTATTATTTTTTATCTCTTATTTGTCACGGTCATTAGAGCAATGTTTCTAAACCAGGATCCATATGACTCTTTGGGGTCCATTTAAGATTTTGTTGTTAAAATTTCTCTGCATTAAATCAGTTATCGTTCTACAATTAAGATGCAGGCATGGCTGTGTGGTAAGAAGCTTGCTTCCAAACCAAATGGTTCCAAGTTCAGCCCCACTGTGTGGCACCTTGGGCAAGTGTCTTCTACTATAACCTCGGGCTGACCAAGGCCTTGTGAGTGGATTTTGTAGGTGGAAACTGATAGAAACCAGTGTTTGTATATATATATATATATATATAGAAAGAGAGAGAGAGAGAGAGGTTATGAGAGGTAATGGTGTCAATAAGACCCAAAAGTGTAAGGTAATGCTGAATAAGTGCTATGGATAGACCACAGTTAAGCTCCGGGTTCGGTGATTATGTGAATGAGGAGTCCAACATAGGTCATATATCAGCGTGTGTATATATAAAAATTTTTTTTTTTTCAGAATGAAATAAAAAACCAAGGCTGTGAAGATTTTAGAACATTTCTAAATAGAAGGTCTTACAGCTGTTTCCAGGATATTTATTATATCCTTTCATTGGAGATGGTGTGAGAAAATGGTTAAGCAATAGTTAATTTTGATAAGATACGAAATAGACAGTGAAGTGGAGGAATGAAAATAGATGTGAGATATGCAGGGATATTGCATTTGTAGATCCATTATTTAGGCAGAATGGTTACATATAAGATTCCAATACCTTGTGAGTAAATTCCAATGGTATTTAAAATTAGTCATTCCAAGTATAGAGTTTGTACACAGTGCTACTGAATTGAGGGTTTTATTTAAATGGTGGTGGTGGAGGTGGAGGTGATGGTGGTGATGATGATGAAAGTCAGTATTATTTGCTTTGCAAAAGATTCTGTATTTATTGAGTTAATTGAATAATGTATGCAAAAATTCCACAGTTCCTTGAAATATATAGTTATTACTTGCCAGAAAGCAAAAATCAGATCTCTTCCCAAATATGTTAATTAATATTAAAGATTAATTTTTACTTTCTTGAAATTATCTCATTCCTCCCATTTTCTTTTTCTGAGATTTGCATAAATTTGTGGTTGAGAAAGGTGTGTAGCGTGTGATCATCGCATTGACCATGACAGACAAAACTGAGCAGAGAACCTGCATCAAATTTTGCCAAAAGCTTGCCAATACCTGCTTCAGGGCCCACACAAAATTTTCAAAAAGTTTTCATTGTTTTCAACACAATCAAAGAGATCTTGTGCAACTGAGACCCAAGTGTCTTTTTGGTCAGCTGAAAGCAGTTTCAGCACAAACTTGGCAGACACATGTCTCATACCCAACTCTTCAGTTATAATGGACCGAACTGGACTGTAACTAATCTACGCATCCTCTGATAACTCATGGACGGTGATTCGACGATTTCCCCCTCACAGCTGCATGCACATCTGCAATGTCTTTCTCAGTCTTGTTGGTTGCAGGTCTCCCAGAACATTTGTCAATATCGACATTTATTCGACCATCTTTGAAATGCTTGAACCACTCCTACATTAGTGTGCAGCTCATACACTCCTCTCCATACCCTTTCTGCAACTTTGAATAGGCCTCTGAGCAAGCATTGCCATGACAACTTTCTCTGTCATGGTCAATGCAACGATCACATGCTACACACCTTCCTTCCAAGCACTGCTATAAACAGTGGAAGCGAGCTAGGATGTTAAAACTTCGTGCATATGCAGAGCAGAGTTGAAGTTCAATCTGTGTCAAACGGCTTCACTCTTCGTGTTTTAGCTTCATTACTATGGCAACAGTCCGGATAATTATTGATCAGACCTAGCATGTATGTATGTATGTATGTATGTATGTATGCATGTATATCAGTAGGTGTAATTCAACAATCAAAGTGGAGATGACAAGGTTAGTGATGTAAGAATTATGGAAGGGGAGCTGAAGGGGGGCAGAGAATGAGAGAAGGGGGCAATTAAGATGCTGAGTTAGCTGGAAGCATGTTGAGGGTATGTGTAGGGGGGAAATTAGGGTAAGAATGTCAGGAAGGGAAATCAAGATGTGACAATTAAAACTTATCAATAAAACAACAGAGAACCATAACGGCAGAGGATGTTTCAGATTAGGGAGAAGATGGGGCCGAAGATAAGGATAATGCAAGAAAGAAAGCTTATGAATGTAGTATCTACAACAATAGTATTACCATGGCAACAAGATGAATACAGGGCTTCAGTGAGTGTATGTCTAACGTGCATGTGTGTGTGTCTGTGTGTGCAATGCATGTGTGTGTGCGTGTGTGTGTGTGTGTGAGGTGAAAGAAGGAGAGGGAGGGAGAGACTGATCCCTGTTTTTAAGATCCCTTTGGTAAACACTAAACAGGAAGGGCTGCTTCTGCTGCTGATGATGATAGTAATGGTGGTGTTGGTGGTGGTGTTGGCGGCGGCGGCAGCGGTGGCGGCGGTGGTGGTGGTGAAGAGAAGGAGGAGGAGGAGGAGAATCTACACTCATATTTGCATAGACACATAAACATACTTTCAATCACAAACACATACACACACACGCACAAATATACACAAAAAGATAAATAAGGAAAGCAGAGATACACACATAATTGCACACACATACCACAGGCACACAGACACGTATAAAGGAAATAAAGGGTCAAGAAGGAGAGAGAGAGAGAGGGGGGAGCGGGGGGAACTAATAGGGAGAATAAGGTAGAGCTTCCATTAACCAGTAATTAATTAAGGTTGACAGCAAAAGAACAGTAATTTGCAATAAAGAATCCCGAAAAACAATGATTCATGCCTCCCTCCCTCTTTCTCTCTCTCTCTCACTACTCCCA
>NC_068988.1:57689834-57692570 GCF_001194135.2 Octopus bimaculoides
CTTTCGTGTTGATGGGGTGGCTGAATGGATAACAAAAGTAAAGAAAGATAAAAAAAAAACATGTTATATACATAGTGTGGGCCACATGAAAGCTGACATTCTTTGGGAGCATTGAAGATGCTTGACACACTTGGAGGGAATGGTATTGTTATATTGTTAGAAGCTACCAAAATTTTAGTGATCTCCTGCAGATATTTAATGAAGAGAATGTCTTATAGTGAAAGCTGTTTGGTAGATAGAAACTGAAAGAAGCCCGTCAGGAGTGGCTGTGTGATAAGAAATTTGCTTCCCAACCACATGATTCCAGGTTCAGTCCCACTGCATGGCACTTTGGGCAAATGTCATCTACTATAGCCTCAGGCTGACCAGCGCCTTGTGAGAAGATTTGTTAGATGGGAACTGAAAGAAATCCATTGTATATATGTGTGTATGTATATATATATATGTATATATATATATATATATATATATATATATATATATATATATATATATATATATATAGTTGAAATTTATAGAAAAACAAAAAACAAAGTCAAGTGTATGAACAACAAGCAGGTGTATTAGTTTGATGCTTGAGAAAGTGAGAAAGTCTTTTATGTTTCAAGCCTACATATATATAATGACAGATTGTTGGCATTGGTGGAATGGAGAGGGGAGGCTGCTATGCACGGGCAACTGCTGGTCTTCCACAAACAGCCTTGCTTGGACTTGTGCCTCAGAGAGTAACTTTCTAGGTGCAATTCCATGGTCATTCATGACTGAAGGGAGTCTTTACCCTTAGCCTTTAATGCAACACAGTCATCTAGAGGTTCTGAGGTCAATCCCAGGAAAGGCACTAGGGTGAATCACAAGACACCTAAAGAAAGCTGGAGTGTACACCCAGCCAAAATGTAGTTAACTACATTTTACTGAACTACTAAGTTATGGGGATGTAAACAGACCAACATCTGTTGTCAAGTGATGGTGGTGGGAACAAACACAGACACAAACGCACAAATACACACACACAAGTACGCATGCACACACACACACACACACATACACACACACACATGCACATATACGATGAGCTTCTTTCAGATTCTGTCTACCAAATCCACTCACAAGGCTTTGGTCGACCCAAGGCTATAGTAGAAGACACTTGTTCATGGTGCCATGCAATGGGACTGAACCTGGAACCATGTAGTTGGGAAGCAAACTTCTTACCACACAGCCACGCAATCCAAATAATGTTGGTATCAAATTTGCAAGTTACTGAAGGCTTGGAAGCCCATACTATATGCCCTCTACAAAAATAAAGCTCACATCACATAACAATGCTGGAACAATTTTTTTAAGACAACTTGTCTTGCTTTATTCAATGTTATTTTCAAAGAAATCAAAGAAGTATATAACACCATAACATTCTGATGGCACCTGGATAACATCCTTTAAAAAATATTAGACAAGCCACTAACACGTGGATACATTTCAATAAACAACAACTCCCTATCCAAGTGGACTTGATGTATTAAAACATGAATTTAACAACTGCAGGTGATATTATTAAGACTTCGAGGTAGCAAAACGGCAGAATTTTAAGCACGTTGGACAAAATGCAAAGCAGTATTTCTTCTATCTTCACATTCTGAGTTCAACTTCCACTATACAGTATAGTAGGGTCAGTTGAGCACCGTTGTGAGAAAAACAGCACCATGATACAATTCACTCTGCCAGAAAGTTGGAAACGACATGCTGTACTACTTGGCATTCACGCCAGAAGCTACAATGCAAACATTTCAGAGTGTTTAGGTGTCAATCTGAGGACATGTACTGAGAATGATAAAAATCAAACGTCCAGTCAACATCATGGTATTTGAAGTGGTCACTAATGATGGTGACATTATGCCTCCATTCATCTTCCCACATGGCCTCAGACTCAACACAGAGACCTACATCAAGTGCCTGGAGGAGGTAGTGGCTGCCTTGGGTCTCAAGAGGGTGGCTGCTGGAAGTCCTATGTCTGGTAACAGGACTCTACCCCATGCCACGCAAGCAAGAGAACCCAGTCATTGCTGTCAGACAATTTCTGCAACCACATCACCTCTGACATCTGGCTGCTTAATTCCCCAGACTGCAACCCCTCTGATTATTATGTGTGGGGTTGAGCAAGAGACCAACAAGTTGAGTAAAAGACCAACAAAGCTCCTTGTAAGACCAAAGATGAACTGAAGGCAAGGATTATGGCAGCATTCACTAACTTAAACAAGGACACTGTCCAGAAGATTTGCAAGAGATTCTGAAGTCATCTGGAGGCTGTGGTTGAAGCCAATGGCAATTTTATTCAATAAATTTACTCTTTAGTATTTCAAGATATTTTTCTGTAATTTTGGTCAATATATATGTTAAAATGAGATGTCAGTGTTATTTTCCTTTTTGCGTAATTTAGACGACAGTTTATTCATCACACCCTGTATATAATATTGAAAGGTAGAGCAAAGTGTAAACAGTTTATTTAAAGAGACTGTGTAAATGGGGTGTATGTGTGTATATAGAAGGGGATATAATTCAAGTTCTCTCTCACTCTCTCTTTCTCTCTAAATATATAAAATATATATATTATATATGTGTGTGTGTATGTGTGTATGTGTGTGTATATATATATATATATACACACATATACACATATATATACACATATGTATGTATATGTATGTATGTACATATATATATATATATATATATATATATATA
>NC_068988.1:57693752-57694881 GCF_001194135.2 Octopus bimaculoides
CTTCTTCTTCTTCTTCTTCTTCTTCTTCTTCTTCTTCTTCTTCTTCTTCTTCTTCTTCTTCTGCTTTGCTTGTGTCATTATCGTAAGAGCAGGGTGTCAGAGAGTATGAGAATGATAAGGGAAGAGCCATTTATGAAAGTGGAAGATGTGTGTGTGTGTGTGTGTGTGTGTGTGCATGTGTGTGCATGCATGTGTGTGTACATGCGTGTATGTGCATGTGTAAGTACATCTGTGTATTTATGTGCATGTGTACATGTGTGTATGTGTGTTTGTGTGTGTGTGTTTATGTGTGTTTGTGTGTGTGTTTGTGTGTGTGTGAGTGTGTGTGCATGTGTGTGCATGCATGTGTGTGTGTACATGCGTGTATGTACATGTGTACCTGTGTGTATGTGTGTTTGTGTGTATATCTGTGTATGTGAATATATGTGTACGTGTATATGTGTGTTTGTGTGTGTTTGTGTATGCGTTTGTGTGTGTGTGTGTGTGTGTGTATGTGTGTGTATAAGGAACTAAGCATGTATATTTATATATGAAGTTGTAGGGTGTAGGGTCATATGGGTAGGTGGGTGCCCCCATGTTTTCGAAGTGGTGGGGCTTGGCTGGGGTGCGTGAAGAGAGAGAAAGAGAGAGCGAGAGAGAAAGAAGGAGGATGGGGAGAATACTGTTATGTGTACAGCAACTGTAAAAACGATGTACAATTTCTTGTTATGGGATTGTTCCCCTTTCTCCCTTAGAGTGAGCAATAAGTTTTGGGGCCAGAAGCAGCAGTAAGAGTAGCAGCAGCAGCAGCAACTACAATAATAGCTACTACAACAGTAGTAACAACAGTAGTAAATAAGAGTAGTAGTAGTAGTAATAGTAACAACAACCACAATAGTAGTGACAACAGCAGCAGCAGCAGCAGTTATTACAACAGCAACAACTGGTAACTGTAACAACAACAGTAACAACAACAACAACTACAACAACAACAACAACAGTAACAGTGGTGATGGTGTGAGTAAGAGGGATGAAAAAATAAAAAATACCCTCTTGTAAACCATCGTTTTTGTACAGGAGGTGCTCTGCTGATGGTGGGACTTTTATGACAATGGTAATGGTGGTGGTGGTGGTGGTGGTGGTGGTGGTG
>NC_068988.1:57696279-57703416 GCF_001194135.2 Octopus bimaculoides
ATATATATATATATATATATATATATATATATATATTTATATATATATTTATATATATATTTATATATATATATATACACACACACACACACACACATGTACACACACATACACACACACAAACACACGCGCACACACACATACACACACATAAGTGGAAGCGGAGAGAGAAAGAGAAAGATACATAACGGGGAAAGATGTAGAGATAGTCAGGGTGAGAAGAACAAAATGAAAGAAAATGTAAAAAAGAAACAAAACAAAAAAAACATGGAATATGAAAGAAATAAAAAGAATGAGAGGGGAGGGGGTGAAATAATATATAAAGTGTTATCAGGAAGTTTCCAGACTGTAATTGCTGAGATTGTGTTACTCAATGGAAAAGACGTACACAGGTGATGATCATTGGTAACCAAACTTTTAGATTGGTTTGCCATTATTTTGTGGCCAACTATTTGTGTTCTTTCGTTTTGGGATTTGGTTTGCAAGATTTTTTATGTGATTTCGTGTGTTGAAGCATATTCTGTTGTGTCTGGGGAGAGTCATTTTCTTATTGTGCCTTAAAATTTAACACACTCACCGTTAAAAGAGAGTCAAGATTATTGAAAGGGTTGCAAGACGCAATGAAAATTTTAGGAAAATAAAAATAAGAAATAAGTGGAAATTTTAACGGTGAGTGTGTTAAATTCTAAGGCACAATAAGAAAATGACTCTCCCCAGACACAACAGAATATTTGTGTTCTGTTATTGTGTAAGGATTTATAACGTTGTAGAAGAACATCTCCTGGATTTTTAAGATGGTTGACAAATTCAAACTACACGTCAACATCAAATTTTAGATGAAGCTTGACATATTTGCTACTGAGAACCTTGAAGTGCTACTGAGAACCTTGAAATGTTACTGAGACCCTTGAAATGCTTCATCAGGCTTTTGGAAATCATTCTTTAGATCAATCCCACGTTTTTTAAGTGGCAAGCAAATTTTAAGGCTGGCTGAGTGTTCGAGGTGACCATCACTAGTAAAATACCAGAAATAGGGTTGGGGGAAGCAAGGTGTGGCTGTGTGGTGAAGAAACTCACTTTGCAACCAAGTTCAGTCCCAGTGTGTGGCACCTAGGGTAACTGTCTTCTACTTTAACCTCAGACAGGTCAATACTTTGAGAATGATTTTGGTAGATGGAGACTGTGTGGAAGCCTGTCATATATTAGTGTGTGTGTGTGTGTGTGTGTGTGTGTGTGTGTGTGTGTGAGTGTGTCTTTGGATCTATACTGGTTTGTTTATGTCCCCATAACTTGGTGGTTCAGTAGAAAGCAATCAAGAGAAGATATAACACACTTAAAAATAAGTTACCGGGGTTGATATGTTCAACTAAAAATCCTTCAAGGTGATGCCCCAGCATGGTCACTGAGACCAGTCAAAGATGAGGACCTCTACTGAATAATCTGTCTGCTCTCTCATGTGACTAGAATCAGTTGAGGAATATGCTTGGAGATTTTTATAGAAAACCTGAACGTGCAGCATGTGATTTTGAGATTTTTAACAAAAGGCGCGGGAGTGGCTGTGTGGTAAGTAGCTTGCTTACCAACCACATGGTTTTGGGTTCAGTCCCACTGCGTGGCACCTTGGGCAAGTGTCTTCTACTATAGCCTTGGGCCGACCAAAGCCTTGTGAGTGGATTTGGTAGATGGAAACTGAAAGAAGCCCATCGTATATATGTATATATATATATATATATATGTGTGTGTGTGTGTGTGTGTGTGTGTATATGTTTGTGTGTCTGTGTTTGTCCCCCCAACATCGCCTGACAACTGATGCTGGTGTGTTTACGTCCCTGTAACTTAGCAGTTCAGCAAAAGATACCGATAGAATAAGTTCTAGGCTTCCAAAGAATAAGTCCTGGGGTCGATTTGCTCGAGTAAAGGCGGTGCTCCAGCATGGCCACAGTCAAATGACTGAAACAAATAAAAGAGTAAAAGACCAAAATGGTTATCATTCTATATACACCATCCATTCACATTCTTGGTTGATCTATAGCCTAATGATATTGCCATGTTTCTGGAAATATAACTGGATCTGAATGGTCACAGCTTTGAGACTGGAAGTGAAATTCAAATAGAATTACAGTCAGTATTGAATTTCCCCCATCCCACCCATCCACCCACAACAAAAGGATTTCTACAGTGAGTTTATGGAGTAAAAGATGCATTGGGGGATTATTATTTTAGAAGAATGATGCCAAAATATGAATGATATTTGAAATACACTATTTGCTAGAATACTAGGGTATTCTCTTTTTTAAAGCCTGATCTAGGAATCTTTGTTTGTACCACCTTAAATTGTTGTTGTTGTTGTTGTTGTTGGCACTCCGTCGCTTACGACGTCGAGGGTTCCAGTTGATCCGATCAACAGAACAGCCTGCTTGTGGAATTAACGTGCAAGTGGATGAGCACTCCGCAGACACGTGTACCCTTAACGTAGTTCTCGGGGATATTCAGCGTAACACAGTGTATGAGAAGGCTGGCTCTTTGAATTACAGGCACAAGAGAAACAGGAAGTAAGAGTGAGAGAAAGTTGTGGTGAAAGAGTACAGCAGGGTTCGCCACCATCCCTTGCCGGAGCCTCGTGGAGCTTTAAGTATTTTCATTCAATAAACACTCACAACACTGCCCTAACCACTGGGCCATTGCACCTCCACACCACCTTAAATTAAGTGTTAAAGATTAACAACAGAGAGTAATTGAGAGAAGAGAAGAAATGAAAAAAGAAAGATAATTCGATATGAATGAGGATGAGTGAGGAATGAAAGTTGGTATTGAATTGAAGTAAAACGAAGTGAATGGATATCTGTTAGTTTCAATGATGAGGATTTAGTCATTCAAATAACTGAGTTAGCTCTACCCATTGAAATAGCCTGAGAGTGGCAGACATGTGTATCCTTAATGACTGAATGAGACAACAGGGTGTGATTGTTTTTGAAGGTGTCATTCTGGTACAGCTGACTAGATGTTGAACGTGTTTTGATGACAGTACTGAGGCAAACACGCACATGCATGAGTTGAAATATACACTTGCAGATGGAGGTGTGGGGCGAGAGAGAAATATTACAATTTATTAAATGAACACAAAGGACATACACATTTCCTTCCTCATATACATAAAGAGAAATATGCTCATATACACAAAGAGAGAGAGAGAGAGAGAGAAAGAAAGAGTAATAGAGAGAACTCAGCAATGCCAAATAAACAGTGCCATAACAGCTGTGCCAAAAGGTCCCATACCCACTTAATGATATGTGCAGAATCAGCATGACTGTATCTTTGAATTACATGTAGAATCCATCTAACAAACTTCCACACAGTTTCCATTGACTCAATTTCACTTCTCACAATGGATTAGGGTGACCCAAAGGGCAATGAAAAAAACAAAAAACACTTGCACTAGATACCACAGAGTGGGATCAAACCCAAGTCCTCCTGTTCACAAAATGAACTTCTTAACTCTCTGGCCATGCTGCATCCTGAACTATCCGATGTGATAATGACTAAAGTATCAATATGATGTGATGCTTTAGTCATTTGGTGTTTTAGTCATTATTAAATGGGTTATAAATAAATATCTGGATTAAAAGCTACATATGTGTACTCTTGCTATGAAATTAAGCCCCATGGGGGCCTTTCCAGCAGCTTGGGATGTGGATTACACTAACTAGATCAATTTAGTATTAACAGTTTAATATTATTTAACAATTTATTAAGATCCATTCAGTGCTCCTTCTCAAGTTCTGAGCATAAATAACAGAAAGATATTTATTCAACTCATTTGATACCAACCTCTCTGAGACTGACTCAGGTTCTATGATACAATGGTAAAACACTTGACGCGTAATCACAGAGATGTGAGTTCAAGTCTCATGGCTGGCCGGTAATGTATTTTTCTGAAATATATGGATAATTTATCCTGATCACGCTATTTATAGCATTAACACGCGTTTGAGAAATAAATTTATTTCCGTATCTTAAAATATAAATGTTTAAACTAAAACTTTCCAACATAATTTTATATAGGAAGAATCACATTTTCTTCTTTTTTTAATGTTAACCTACATTTATTATGATGAACCATACCCTGACTGAATCCAGAAAGTGAGAACTTGTGTAGAAGATCAAAGAAATAGTGGCCAGACAGGTTGGCCGAGGACATGTGTGACAAATATAAAAACCTGAAGTTACTAAGGCTCACACAAAATGGCACAGGAAATACAGACAAAATAATAAGGGAGTGATTTGAATTAGATTTGGCTGCTGTTTCTAGAAGCCTGAGTGACTATATACTGGCTCCTTTATTGGTTCATTAGCTGACAGGTTGCATAAAGGGGTAACTGATAGTAACATGTATTCTAGCTGTGGTCATCCTATCCTAGCTGACCTGTTTATTCTAGCAATAATTATTATGTTCCAAATTTGGACAACCTGTTCTAGCAGTGACTATCTTAATCAGACTGTGATCAACCTATTTTAGCTGTGGCTTTCCTGTTCTATTTATGACCAGTGTGTGTGAGTGGAGGCGCAATGGCCCAGTGGTTAGGGCAGCAGACTCGCGGTCATAGGATCGAGTTTCGATTCCTAGACTGGGCATTGTGAGTGTTTATTGAGCGAAAACACCTAAAGCTCCACGAGGCTCCGGCAGGGGATGGTGGCGAATCCTGCTGTACTCTTCCACCACAATTTTCTCTCACTCTTACTTCCTGTTTCTGTTGTGCCTGTAATTCAAAGGGTCAGCCTTGTCACACTGTGTCACGCTGAATATCCCCGAGAACTACGTTAAGGGTACATGTGTCAGTGGAGTGCTCAGCCACTTGCACGTTAATTTCACAAGCAGGCTGTTCCGTTGATCGGATCAACTGGAACCCTCGACGTCGTAAGCGACGGAGTGCCAACACACATGACCAGTGTATTTTGGCTGTAACCATCCTGTTTTAACAGTAACTTTCCTATTCTAGTTGCAACCATCTGGTTCTTGCTGTGACCATTCTCTTCTGTCTATAACCAACCTGTCTCTTTGTTGATTCTTTTTTTTTACATGATACACAATAGAATACATACATTACTCTTATACATGAACATATTTCTAGCCTTGTTCTAAAATAAGGGTGAGGAATAATAATAGCTTTTTAGCGGGACAACCGAGTTTAGTAACCCATTTGGAATCTCATTCAGTTTTATTGCAGCAACGAGGACTGGAATATATTCTTATTAAATATTCTATTTAATATCAGATGTATCCTGTGCTTTTAGACTAGGTGTACTGTATCCCTAGCCACTGAAATTCCAGCTCAAACCATGCCAGCATGTAAAAGCAGACATAAATTTGATGATTATGAAGATCGTCATTGTTTAACCATCGTCGTCGTTGTCATCATTTAACGTCCACTTTCCATGCTGGCATGGGTTGGATGGAGATATGGAAGCCTCCCCGGTGGGGAATCGAACCCCAGTCTCCTGCGCGACAGGCAGGGATATTTACCACTATACTACCGAGAATATAAATTCATATGCTCTGTATGGTGTGTTATATATACATTTTTACTCATATACTTATTGCTTAATATATATTTTTTGATGATTTGCGCTAGCTATTGATAAGTACACTAACAAAGACACATGCATGCATACATGCTTGTGCACATGTATAAGTGTGTGTGTGTGTGTGTGTGTGTGTGTGAGTATGTATATATATATATATATACACATACACACACATACATACACGTACACTCACACTCACACACACATATGTATATAAAAAGTTTGTTTGAATGAGAGAGAGCCTGGTTCTATAACAATTACCAAATCTCCATTACCAGATGACTTATACTAGATATTGACTGGTGAGTATGGAGGGAGGGAGAGAGAGGGAGAAGGAGAGAGAGAGAGAGAAGGAGAGAGAGAGGGAGAAGGAGAGAGAGAGGGAGAAGGAGAGAGAGAGGGAGAAGGAGAGAGAGAGGTATACACTTATACATACACACACACACCCATATATATATATATATATATATATATATATATATATATATATATCGACAATGTGTCTGACTGTTACAAAGTTGGACAAGACCCAACTAGGTGAAAATGGAAGTCTTTCTGCTGTCAGACCAGTCTGTTCTCTCTCTCTCTCTCTCTCTCTCTCTCTCTCCAGGTAATAACCCCCAAATTGATTTAGATCAAGGTTAGAAATATGTTCTTTATGCATAATTAATGCAGGTTGTTGTGTTTTTTATCTAATTAAAACAAGGGGAGAAAATGCTGACTTAAGATTTGGGGTATGTAGTTCCATTTCAGAAATACACTGGGGAATTTATTGATGAAAAATTTAGCTGCTGAATAAACCGAAAAACTCCATAGAAAGTTCTTTTTGTAACTTCTTGTTGTTATTGTTGCTGTTATTTTTGTTGTTATTGTTGGTAGTGGCAGGGGGTGCTACTGCTGCTGTTTAACTCTAGCATTTAAACCAGCCATACCCAGTTCAGTGAAGGTGCATGGCACAGTGGTTAGAGTGTCAGACTCACAATCATGAGGCTGTGAGTTCGATTCCAGAACCAGGCTATGTGTTGTGTTCTTGAGCAAGATACTTTATTTCTCATTGCTCCAGTTAACTCAGCTGTAGAAATGAGTTGGGACGTCACTGGTGCCAAGCTGTATCAGCCTTTGCCTTTCCTTTGGATAACATCAGTGGTGTGCAGAGAGGAGGCTGGTATGCATGGGCAACTGCTGGTCTTCCACAAACAACCTTGCCTGGACTTGTGCCTCGGAGGGGAACTTTCTAGGTACAATCCCATAGTCATTCATGACCAAAGGGGTCTTTACCCTTTAACTTATACACATATAATGGTGTTGAGGATGGAGGCTGGTATGCATGGACAACTGCTAGTCTTCCACTAAGCCACCTTGCCCGGACTTATGCCTCAGATGGGAACTTTCTAGGTGCAATCCCATAGTCATTGATGACCGAAGGGAGTCCTTACCCTTTAACTTACGCACATATAGTGGTGTTGAGAGGGGAGGCTGGTATGCACAGGTGACTGCTGGCCTTTCACAAACAACCTTGCCTGCACTTGTGCCTCAGAGGGGAACTTTCTAGGT
>NC_068988.1:57704758-57709978 GCF_001194135.2 Octopus bimaculoides
TATATATATATATATATATACACACACATACATATATATATATATATATATTTATATATATATATATACACACATACATACATATATATATATATATATATATACACACACTCACTGTTTGTCTACCCCACTACTGTTTCATGCACTCATACACACACATACACTCACACATATACATATGCACACACACATATACTTACACACATACATACACACAACCTTTGTACCCCTTGGCTCTTTGTAACCCAACGCACTCATACGCATACAGTTTTTCTACTTTCCATTAATTTCACACAAATAAACACACACCTGCTTGCACACATGTATGCGCACATGCATGCACACATGCACTCACCCAGACATTCTGTCCCTTTCTGACCCTTTCATTCTTCCACTCCAACACACAAACATAATAACATATCATCATCATCATCATCATCATCATCATCATCATCATCATCATCATCTTTGTCATCATTTAATGCCTATGTTCAATGCTGGCATGGGTTGGACAGTTTGACAAGATCTGAGGAAGTCCATGAACTTCATCAAGCTCCAAAGTCTGATTTGGTACACTTTTTGCCACTGGAAGTTCTTCATAATGCCAAACACTTTACAGCATGTATTGAGTGCTATTTTTGTGCCAACTGCACTATCAAGGTCACCATGTTGCTCACAGGACTATGAGCCCTGGGGGAGCTTCATGTTGATGGAGTTGGGAAGACGAAGGAAACTATTATGAGAGAGTGAGTGGGGGTGGGGACAGAACAACCATTCATAAATGCATATACGTACAAGAGTTAACAATAGACGCTTTATGTAGCTGTTAAGACTGCTAGAAACAGCAGGCAAATCTCAAACATCACATTCCATTTTCTTAAGAAACATGAATGAATAATATAGAAGGAAATGAATTTTGTGTGGAAAGGCAAAGATCATAAGTCTACTTGGTCATGGTTGGCCTGGGGCTAAATAAAAGTAAGAATATGTAGCCAAGAGCTGGTGAGTGAGCATCTATGTGGTTACTCAACTTGCAAGAAATAGCAGCCAAATTTCTTTCAAAATTACATTCTAGCAACTCAAAAAATGCAAAGTTTCTGTCAGCTGCCATTGAGATGTCAGATGTTCTAGGACCCTATCCTACAATTTCCTCCACAAAATAGGGATAACAGTGACCCTTCAGAGAAACAAGCCCTGTGAGATGGAGTGGCTGCTGCAGCAAATGTCACTAGCTACTCACTGCGGTAATGCCATTGCGGTCATTACTTCAAGGTACAGCTAAGCCATGCATTTGTTCTGGGGTATGTTGCCCATTGCCACTTCCCCCTCCATCTTCTGATGCTTTACCCTCCCCTTTTTCTTTTCTTTTCTTATCCCTTTTTCCTTTCCCATCTCTTTATATTTAAATGTTATAAATAAATAAACTTGTTGGATTATGTAATCAGCAATACACAAATCCTAAAGAAAAAAATCTCCTTCGTTTAGATATCAGCCCCCTCGGTATTAACTGCGGTACAAATACCCTAAATAACAACATCAACATATATGGGCATCAGTGGCAGCTCATGTACAGGCACTGCGGAACTGCAGCATCCCCGATTTCCACCCGATATTATTGATAACATTCAATATAAGTCCTTTTCCCTTAAATTCTTTCTTTATACTTTACATTATATAATCCTTAAGCTTAATGTCAGTAGCCATCCCCCACTTTACGAAAAAAATGCAAAAATCCTTGCATAGAACTGTGCACTTCACAGTTTCAGCGATGCAGTGTGTGGCTGTTGTGCGCATGCTCACATGTCCAAGGCAGGAAACCTTATGCCGGGGAGAGAGAGAGCACTATCGTTCACACTGTGCCAACCTTTGTGTGCTGGTGAAAGGTAGTGCTTCTTTTTGATTCCGCATGTGTTGTGCTTAAAAATATGTTTATATCCTTGAATGATAAAGTGTTGAATTAGATCATTATCCTGCTTCCAGCTTCAGTGTTGCTACCAGGATTTGCAAAATAGGGCAGATTTTCCCCCCTTATTTTGTGATTTAGTGGGGATTTTTGAAAAACAAGGGGGAATTCACAGCGATGTTAGGTGAACAAATTAAAAACACTAACTGTAAGTGGCTAAAACGTGAACCAATGAAATATATGTATAAATATTCTTTTTATATGTTTATTTCATTTTATAATAATATTAAAACAATGGCTAAAAATTTTCTGAAGCAGGACCCCCACTAATTTTATCTATGAGCCACCACTGATGGGTATACATGAAAATTGTCTCAAAAACCTCTAAAATCTATAACTAAGCTTTCATGCAGCTCTCGTTACATACAAAACCGATTGCAGTCTTTGGGAAGATTGTCACAACACAAACATACATATATGAAAATATCCAGTTAGGTGCCATACTTAAATGTATAGATACCATTGACAAGTAAAATACTATAGTTTTCCAACAGGGTATATATGTTAATTATAATGATACATAGATAGCTATTTTGATTGAATGCTACTTCAAAGTATTTTGTTTAATACTTGGATGACTCTAAACGTAAATGTTGTGCACTCTTGTGGGGCTTTTTGAAAAAAAAATAAAGTATTAATATATAATATATATGTAAAGAAAGACAGGATGACATATATATATATATATACTCCGTGTTTTTCTCCTTGTTTTCTCTGTAGTCTTTCTGTTGAAGAGCGTAGCTCAAAACATTAAAGACTTTCTCTATTCCCGAGCGTTAAACTAATACATCCTTTTGTTGTTTACACCACCTGTCCTCGTCTGTTGTTTTTTTCGTAAATTCTCCCATATATATATATATATATATATATATATATATATATATATGTATGTATGTATATGTATATGTATACACATACATGCACATGCACATACACACGCATACACACATACACACAACAAGGTTTTTGGCATTATACTGTGATTGAGAAGACCTGTCAAGCCAAGTGAGATTGTAGTCATGGGCGATACCGGTGCTACTTAACTGGCACCTGTGTCGGTGGCACATAAAGAGCTCCCACAAAACTCTTGAAGTGGTTGGCATTAGGAAGGGCATCCAGCCATAGAAACCACAGTCAAACCTTCCATCCCATGCCAGCATGGAAAATGGACGCTAAATGATGATGATGGTGATATTTGTGTGTGTGTGTGTGTGTGTGTGTGTGTGTGTGTGTGTGTGTGTGTGTGTGTGTGTGTGCGTGCACGCATATACATATATATATGCACACATATACATATATATATGCACACATATACATGTATAATATGTATTCATACAGTGTCAGACAGCTAAACTGGGACTATTCTTAAAATGTTAGGTTTATAAGTATTATGAATTAAGAAAAAATTAATTTTTTTGGCATGTATTAAGGCTAAGATATTAAATTTATGTTGCTTTCTTTTTTTTTTGGCATATTTTTGTTAAAGTTTATGACAGAATGTACTAAATTTATGGAATCACAGTGAGGAAATTTTATTACTGGAATAAGCCATACTGGTTATTGTCCTCATTATGTCATTACTGATACAGGATATGGAAAGCAACAGTTTACCATATTCTGGTAAAGCTTAAAGCTATAGCTTTTCTTTTGTTTGTTTCAAGCTGCTGACACCAATCACAAGTATACTTGTACCTTTCTGGCTGATTTGAAATGATCTATCACAGCAAATTCATCAATGTGTATGGCCAAATTTGTGAAAAAAATAAATGACCATGATGTCAGTAGCAGGACAATAGCAAGGGCTGTTGAGTGGCTGTGTGGTAAGTAGCTTGCTTACCAGCCACATGGTTCCGGTTTCATTCCCACTGCGTGGCACCTTGGGTAAGTGTCTTCTACTATAGCCTTGGGCCGACCAAAGCCTTGTGAGTGGATTTGGTAGACGGAAACTGAAAGAAGCCCGTCGTTTATATGTATATGTATATATATATGTGTGTTTTGTGTGTCTGTGTTTGTCCCCCCAACATTGCTTGACAACCGATGCTGGTGTGTTTACGTCCCCGTAACTTAGCGGTTCGGCAAAAGAGACCGATAGAATAAGTACTAGGCTTCCAAAGAATAAGTCCTGGGGTCGATTTGCTCGACTAAAAGGCGGTGCTCCAGCATGGCCGCAGTCAAATGACTGAAACAAGTAAAAGAGTAATCCTTTAGCATTTAAACCAGTCATATCCAGCCCAAACATTCTATCTGTTTTATGTTCAAACTGATCAGATCCAGGCTCTCACACCAACTCTACAATGTTATTCTACATCAAACAACCACATCGACATCTCAGAGATATAAGATAAAGATAATGCATGATTAATTCAAGACAATGTGAATCAATAAGCATTACATTTGAGTAATCTGAACACTAAGAGGTTAAGCACTGAAGTATTCTCGTAAATCTATTCTAAACATATCAGAGGTGAGACAGTTCCCAAGATCTCATCTGCCTAAAGCATCATGGGATAGAAAATGAGAAACTTTGTTGACAAAAATTTGTAGCCAACCAAAATCATCATCACTGCAATTTCAGGATTATTGGTTTGGGGCCTTCCAAAGTTCCTGCTGTAATATAAAGCAAGAATCCGATTTTGGTTATGATGTTTGGAGTCATTGCAAGTAACAGACCTACACTGCTACTTCATTTCATTGAAGCTTGTTATAATACCAACACAACTGAGTATTTGAACATCTTTGATAAAGTTCTGATGCTATGGATTAGAAAATATGATCTGAATGAGGTTATGTTTATTCAAAACTCTATACTACAGTTCACAGTGTATGCAGGATTATTGAAAGGTGAAAATTCCACTGTTCCTACAAAGGGAATCTGGCCTTCTAGCTCACCAGATCTCCATCCATGTGACTTTTGAATGTGAAGCCTCACTAAGGAACAAAGCCGATGCAATACCTCACATCTGTAGCACTGCTTTGACAAGATGCATTCAACCTGACCCCAAGTAATTAGGGCTGAGAAAGCTCTAGAGATACTTTTTTCTCAATTCCTTGGAAAATGTAGAATGGAAAGTAAGAATTCATAGTCAGCTATATTATCAGGCACTACAATTGCAGGGTCTTCTATCAATGTGGATGAAGCAAAAAGGGCATGTTTCACCTTCTGAAGGAGGGGGAAGGGGTGGAGGAGGAGGAGGAGGAGGAGGGGAGGAGAAGGAGGAGAAGGAGGAGGAGGAGAAGAAGGAGGAGTAGAAGGAGGA
>NC_068988.1:57710310-57711658 GCF_001194135.2 Octopus bimaculoides
GAGGAGGAGGAGGAGGAGGAGGAGGGGAGGAGAAGGAGGAGAAGGAGGAGGAGGAGAAGAAGGAGGAGTAGAAGGAGGAGGAGGAAAGGCAAAGAAGAAGAAGAAGAAGAAAGAAGACAAGGAATCGTAGCAGCAGCAGCAGTAGCAGCAACAGTAGCAGCAACAGTAGTAGCAGCAGAGGGAGAAAAATGATACATCATTTCAGCCTCAATATTTTTACATCTTAATCCCCAACAAATATCATATCAATATCGCAAGTACTCCTGTGCACTCGTCTCGCTACTCTTTAGGACTACACTCATTTGGGAGGAAGTGCACATTAGAGGCAGGCGTATCACTCATGGTTTGCAAACAAACATACTGCAAGTGTGTATATTTGGATAGCTAAATAAATACATATATCAGTTTCTGAGATAAAAGTAGTGTGTATAATGAGGGCTCTTTCGCTCTCTCTCTCTCTCTCCTTCTCTCTATCTCTCTCTGTATGTGTGTGTGCGTACGTGTGCGTTTGTGTGTTAGTGCGTGTGTTAGTGTGTGTGTGTGTGTGTGTACATGTGTGTACCTGTGCAAGTATGTGTGTGTATATATATGTGTGTGTGTGTGTATATATATATATATATATATATATCATCATCATCATCATCATCGTTTAACGTCCGCTTTCCATGCTAGCATGGGTTGGACGATTTGACTGAGGACTGGTGCAACCGGATGGCTACACCAGGCTCCAATCTAATTTGGCAGAGTTTCTACAGCTGGATGCCCTTCCTAACGCCAACCACTCAGAGAGTGTAGTGGGTGCTTTTACGTGTCACCCGCACAAAAACGGCCACACTCGAAACGGTGTCTTTTATGTGCCACCTGCACAAGAGCCAGTCCGGGGGCATATATACATATGTATATATATATGTATGTGTGTGTGTGTATGCTGTTGATGCAAATGGTTTTTTTATACGGCGCCATTTTTACAATCCTGTAAATAACAATAATAGTATTATTATATAAGCTTAAAGCTTATGGCGATCTCTGTGCAATGAAGAAGGAAAATAGTCTAATAAAGGGCCATATAAGCCCTTGATATATGTATATGTGTGTGTATGTGTATATATATAAAGAGACGATATATGTGTGTGTGTGTGTGTATGTATGAACAGGGCATTGCTTCCATTTTTATATTGCAACCAAGTTCAATGATATACTGTATCGGATATTATATGTTTTACCATTTTCATTAATTATGTAAGTATGCATATGTATATGTATATGTATATATGTGTGTGTGTATGTATGTATGTATATATGTATATATATATATATATATATATATATATATATATATATATATATA
>NC_068988.1:57712595-57714705 GCF_001194135.2 Octopus bimaculoides
ATATATATATATATATATATATATATATATATATATATATATATACATATATATGTGTGTGTGTTCATATATGTGTGTATACACACACATGCATATACACAACACACACATATACACACACTCACACACATACAAAGTAGGGTGTGGTTTGAAGAAGGATTACCTACTATCCGTATCATGTCTAGCTACCATGTAGTCACTGTTTTGTGGGTTAACTCATTCCATATATATATATAGCAACGGTGGCTAAACTGTGGCTTGCAAACCACATGTGGCTCTTGAAGCTATCATAAGCAACTCACAAGACAATATTGGGCGTCAGTGCCATTTTTATGAAGACAGTATGAGCTGAAGAAACAGAAACAATGGAAACCGAGAAACATATAGTATGCAGTCCTCTTCATGTGTGTGTGTGTCTGTGTGTGTGTGTGTGTAGTGTGTGTATTCCTATTTATAATTCTAAAATAAAATTACTTTTGAATGTAAAACTATATAGTTTAATTAAGTTATTACTAATAGAAATGTTTCTTTATCTGCCACAAAAATTCACTATTTAATACTACATACTTTGAAACCACTGTACTCAACTCACACGATGAACCAAAAAATATTTTAGAAGCTTGGAAAACCAAAGAAGCATTACATCCTGATACAGACAGCTGAACTGGAATTTCAAAGTCAATGTAAACCTTTCCTTTAACCTTTTAGCACTTAATCCAGCCATATCCAGCCCAAATATTCTACCTGTTTTATGTTCAAACTAGCCAGAACTGGCCTCTCAAACCTACCCTATAAGGCCGCTATAAGAATAAACAATCAAAATCTCAAAACCATGAGATAATGCAGGATTAATTCAAAATAATGTGAACAAATAAACATTACATTTGACAAGATAATCTGAATACTAAAGAGTTAAAGCAAAATATATAAGATACTCTACATGTTAAAATAAAATAAAATAAAATAAAATAAAATAAAATAAATACTTAACTCAATACATACCTAAAAGTATAGAGTGATCCTTCAAGTAATGTCTGACTATTTTTATATATTAAAACTATACATATAAATAGACATTAAGTAGAGGTATATATAGATAGTTATTTAAACAGACAAATAGACAGGCTAAGTTTGATAAAATTTACCCAAGATGTCATACAGTGGGACTAAATTCAACCTCCTTGGTCAGAAAGCAAACTTCATAAAAGTTATGTCCACACTGGCTCAGTAGTTGGTTCCAACAGTCTACTCCTATGTCCGGTATGGTATGATGCAGGTCATCAAATAATAGGATAGGCTAGTGTGTGTGATACAAGCCATGTAGTAGTATTTATAAAATACAGTAAACAAGTATGGTATTCAATACTTTATAATTATCATATATGTTTCATCAAGTTTACTGAAACACACGAATGCTTTATAAGCATTGAATGACATACATACATGCATGCATGCATACATACATACATACATACATACATACATACATACAAATCAACAAACAAAAATACCCTGCTGTTGATGTTGAAATTCCAATGAAGGAACCTTGAATCTAGGTTAGAAACCGGTTCTTTCTCTGTTGGCAAGAAATCTTGAAATAAATTGAATAATAACATACATATGCGTATGCATATGGTGATTTCTTTGACCCTTTTCCTTATTTAAGTCATTAGACTGTGACAATGATGAGGACATTGACTCGAAGGGTTTTTTTCTATTCAGTCTTGTCAACTGCAGCAACAGTCTTTAATTCTCACACTTAATTTGGCAATTTCTGTTAAGTGCATTGCTTGGTACACAAACACAAACACATACATAGCTTTTTCAAATGATGTCAGGCTTAAGGACATAGAGACAGACATATATAAACATACACACACACATACACACACACATGCATGTATATCTAGGTAAATAAATATACAAGGGTATACTGAAAAGTTCCTGGCTTTAAGGGTGTCGTGAAAGGCCTGTTTGGAGGCCCAGCCTTCAGAGTCCTTTCTACAGGGCTTAGAAAAACTGAAGGACTACTGCAATAAGTGTGTGAATCTGAGAGGGGAATATGTTGAATAAAATCATAATTAACTGATCCTCCTGTATTTTCTTTTAC
>NC_068988.1:57714715-57715566 GCF_001194135.2 Octopus bimaculoides
TGCACAGATAGATACTCACATACCCACAAATATATATAAATATACTAATATAAATATACACATTTAAATGTGTGTGTGTGTGTGTGTGTGTGTGTGTGTGTGTATACATAGTGAGTGAAAGAGAGAGGGAGAGAGGTGCAGATGGAGGGAGGAAAAGATGCAGACAGTCTGAATATGTTATATAAATGTGTGTATATAATCTTTTGACATGACCTTTTAAGTTTTTTTTCTTCTAATATCAAATGTTATTATGAAGTGTGTAACAATAGGAGGTTTATCTCATCTGCTTAACATGATTGCATATTAGACAAATAATAGTAGAGTAACTTTAGAACTCTTAATTTTCTCACACTCCTTATCTATTCCAACAGTCTCTTAACTTCTAACCTCTGCCTTTGGATATATATATTCAGCCATACATACATTCATACATACATACTTACATACATACATACGTACATACATATATGCATACATACATACATACATACATACATACATACATACACAAGCATGTAACTATGTATGTGTGAGTAGAAGGTGTGTATCTATGATGATGATGATCATCATCATCATCGTTTAACGTCCGCTTTCAATGCTAGCATGGGTTGGACGATTTGACTGAGGACTGGTTAACCAGATGGCTACACCAGGCTCCAATCTGATTTGGCAGAATTTCTACAGCTGGATGCCCTTCCTAATGCCAATATATATATGCATACATATATATATACATATATATACATGCATATATATACATACACATATATATATGCATATATACATACATACATACATACATACATACATACATATATATATATATATATATATATATATATATATATATA
>NC_068988.1:57716622-57720798 GCF_001194135.2 Octopus bimaculoides
AGGCGAGATACGTAGTAGTACAGAGGAAGAACAAGAGGGGTAAGGCGAGATACGTAGTAGTACAGAGGAAGAATGAGGGGGGGGGAGAAAGGAAAGAGAAAGAGATAGAGTAGCGTCGGAGGATAAGTTTACGAACTACTTACAATTTTTGTGAGACGCTGCGTTCAATCATGTAAAAACAAAAGTAAATGAGTATATGCATATATACGTACAGGTATGTGCATACCGACATCCACCTGTATGTATAGGTGCATATCTGGGTACAGGACATTGCAAACAAACGTAGACCGGGTTGGCATTAGAGAATGATAGAGTAAGTACTAGGCTTACAAAGAATAAGTTCTATGGTCAATTGTTCGACTAAAGGTGGTGCTCCAGTATAGTCACAGTCAAATGATTGAAACAAGTAAAAGAATAAAAGAACACACACACACACACACACACACACACATACAAAGACAACTGAGAAGCATAAGCCAGAAGAAGCAGTGTGTCAGCCACAGACTGAAAGACAGGCCTTACCATGTTGCTCTTTCCATCCCAACATATGTATTACAAACATGAAAAATCCTTAAAGCCAAAGACATATTCAAACTAAAAATTTTGGAAATATCGTGTTTGCGTTCTATGCTAATGACATCATCATCATCATCGTCGTTTAATGTTCGCTTTCCATGCTAGCATGGTTTGGACGATTTGACTGAGGACTGGTGAAACCGGATGGCTACACCAGGCTCCAATCTGATTTGGCAGAGTTTCTACAGCTGGATGCCCTTCCTAACACCAACCACTCCGAGAATGTAGTGGGTGCTTTTACGTGCCACCAGCACAAAGGCCAGTCAGGCAGTACTGGCAACGGCCACGCTCAAAATGGTGTTTTTTACATGCCACCTGCACAGGAGCCAGTTCGGCGGCACTGGCAACGATCTCGCTCGAATGTCTTTACACGTGCCATCCGGCATTATCAAAGAAAAGTTATTCTCAAGACTTAGGCGGTTATCATCATCATCATTTAACATCCACTTTTCCATGCTTGCATGGTTCAGATGGAATTCGTGGAGGCAAAATTTTCAGTGACCAGATTCCCTTCCTGTCATCAAATCTCACCTGTTTCCAAGCAAGGTAATATTTCCTATGGTCAGACATTCTTTCCATGAAAGACTGGAAACGAACAGCATCGCTTGTATGGTAGTCATACATGTTTACAACCATTACATGATGCCAAGACAAGGACGCACACGCATACAAACACACACACACACACACACACAGAAACATACATTTTGCAACTGTTGCACAAAAGAAATTAGTGAGTACACAAGTAATTAATATGAGCAGAAAAAGTTAGTTACTGAAAATATTGTAGCAATTAATAATTATAATTGCTAAGGTAATTATACATTCAGTACACACGTACTTTTGAAACAGGAAAGAAAATTGCACAACTTGAGATTTCTAAGCATACTCAACACCATCATCATCATCACCATCATCCTCATCATCATCACCACTACCACCACCACCACCACTGCCACCACCACCACCACCACCACCACCACCACAACCAGCATCCTACCACCCCCACCACCATCACCACCACCACCACCACCATCATCATCATCATCATCATCATCATCATCATCATCACAACCACCACCACCACCTCCTCCTCCAACAACAAAAACACTACCACCATCAACAACAACACTATGATGGTGGTAAGTGTGGAATCTTGTTTTATGATATAATACAAATCAATGTTTTGTCTAACTCTTTTATTACCATATTTCTGTTGAAATATGTTGCTGTTTTAATTTTGAAAATTTTAGTAAAATTAATTTCATCATAATTAAACTGGTGCTTAGAACCAAAATTAACATGAAACATTAATAGAAGGTTTCAATTTAAATCACTTTAAAACAGAGAGTTTGTAACATAGAACAAGGTGCAATCTCAGGTGGTAGGTATCAAAACGGTTAAGTACATGAATCATTAATTAATAAGTGATATTGCTAGTAATATAAGAGAGAGAAGTCATCTAGAAATGATTTTAATTATTATAAAGAAGAAAAAGTTTAGGAAGGTATATCAATGCAATATAGAACAAAAAATGGACTGTATACCTGTTGTAACTTGGTAAACTGTAGGACTACAGTTTACCAAGTTACAACAGGTATACAGTCCATTTTTTGTTCTATATTGCATTGTTATACCTTCCTAAACTTTTTATTCTTTACAAACAATACACAATGCTTCAAGCGAACTACAATACTCTCCTATCTTTTAATTATTATACTATTGTTTAAAAGAAATATAACAATTGCATTTTAAATTAGCATAGTCAGTCTCTTTAGCCATGTCAGAGACAACCTCTTTGATGCAAATGGACACAGAACAATGACAGTCTAGAGCAGGGGTTCTCAACATTTTTAACTATGGATCCCCTTTCATTACTATTATATTCGAATGGACCCCCATAGTCATCCGATGTTTAAAAACTAGTTTTATAGAAATTTCTTTCAAAATTCCTATTTTGTTCTTCACACGTTAACTTGTGTAGGTGGTTGAACTATATAAAATTTTTTATTTTTCTACTCTAGGCACATGACCCGAAATTTGGGGGGAGGGGGGGGCAGTCGATTAGATCAACCCCAGTACACAACTGGTATTTAATTTATCGACCACAAAAGGATGAAAGGCAGAGTTGACCTCAGCAGAATTTGAACTCAGAACGTAAAGCCAGATGAAATACCGCTAAGCATTTCGCCCGGCATGCTAACATTTCTTATTTCTTTACTGCCCACAAGGGGCTACATTAGAGGGGACAAACAAGGACAGACAAATGGATTAAGTCGATTATATTGACCCTGGTGCATAACTGGTACTTATTTAATCGACCCCAAAAGGATGAAAGGCAAAGCTGACCTCAGCGGAATTTGAACTCAGAACGTAGCAGCAGACGAAATACCGCTAGGCATTTTGCCTGACATGCTAACATTTCTGCCAGCTCGCCGCCTTTATTGAAATATGTAAAATGTCAGAAAAGAAACCTAGTCATTCCTTGCAATACACACCAATACAGACATCTAAAGCAAATTTTTTCAGGGGCCCTTAAAATGCTATTGTGGATATTCAATTTACTATTTTGTTGCATGGACTCCACAAAATCTTATATGGATCCTCAGGGGCAATATAGACTCCTGTTGAGAACCACTGGTCTTGGGTAAAGAGGATTCTTCTGTCTTGCTGAAGACAAGATGACCGTTCTAGTGCTGGCACTATAATGAAATGCACCTAGTACACTCTATTAAGCAGTTGGTGATAGGAAAATTATAAAACTGTAGAAACCAAGGCAAAAAATAAAGGGCATGAACAAGACGTAGTTCTGCCCCATCTAAGAGGACTGTAATTCTGAATATAAACTGACATAGACTATAACAACCTGTGCAGCCCTTCTCAGCCAGCTTGAAAAGCTGAAGCAAAAATGATGATGTACAGTCATAGTGACACACTTGTAGACCAATTAGTGTAACTAAATGATTAATTAACATTATACTGTCTACATAAATATGTCAGGAAATGTAAGAGGAAAATAAATAGAACATACATGTATTAGCTGTTCATACTCATTATATATTATCATTATGTATAATATATTATATATTATTATGTATTATACATTATACATCAGTTCCACACACTCGTAATATATAGTATATTATATATCAGGTTCACTGATGCATTAATTTTCATTATTCAATACACTATGCATTATACATCATGTCCATACACTCATTACATACCATTATACATTGTATATTATACATCAGGTGCATGCATTCATTGTACATCAGCTCTAAACATTCAATTAACTGGCCATCTTGCTACAGAATCACTCACTTAGAACTAACAACAACAGCAGCAGCAGTAGCAGCAGTAGCAGCAGTGACAGTAACAAGCTTTGCATAATTATAAAGTGACAAGAAACATTTCTACATAGCTTATTATTTACATTGCAAGAAAGAGCAGCAAAACACCCCTCAAATCACACTTTACCTTCTGACTGGCCCTCATGTCAGTGGTACGTAAAAGCACCCACTACACTCTTGGAGTGGTTGGCGTTAAGACGGGCATCCAGCTGTAGAAACTCTGCCAGATCAGATTGGAGCCTGGTGC
>NC_068988.1:57720808-57721787 GCF_001194135.2 Octopus bimaculoides
AAACTCTGCCAGATCAGATTGGAGCCTGGTGCAGCCATCTGGCTCACCAGTCCTCAATCAAACCGTCCAACCCATGCCAGCATGGAAAGCGGATGTTAAACAACGACGATGATAATGATGACGATGACGATGACAATGATGATGAAAATCATAATTAACTGATTCTCCTTTATTTTCTTTTACTAAAAGCCAGGAACTTTTCAGCACCCCCTCATATATATATATGCATATCTATATATTCACACATGAGGGGGTACTGAAAAGTTCCTGGCTTTAAGGGTATTACAAAAGACCTGGCTGGAAGCCCCAACTTTCCAAGTTCTTTTTACAGAGCTTAAGAAAAACTGAAGGACCAATGCAATAAATATGTGAATCTAAGAGGGGAATATGTTGAATAAAATCATAATTAACTGATCCTCCTCTATTATCTCTTACCCAAAGTCAGGAACTTTTCAGCACATACTCGTAAAAGCTAAAAAATATATTGTAGTCGATTGCATGCATTCCTCCTCTCTATAATTATCTCTATAATGTGACAAACATCCACAGTCATCTGTATAATAACTACATTTAAAGCTGTTTCTCATTAATGAGTACCACAGGCACACATTTTACGGTAAGATACACTTTACACATTTACATTATCACACCCTCTGCTGTCGTACCCTTGCTCCTTTCATTCATCCACCCTGGCCTGTCATCTCTCTCTCTCTCCCACTCGCGTTCTTTCTCTCAGTCATATTACCTGTGCAAAAGTATCCAGTAAATTACTGCCTACTCTTTTGTATTTACAGAGTGCAAGTCATACGGCTCCTCTTTTGGTGCTTCAATAGAACCTCCCTCCTCTATGAACCGCATACAGTAATTGGTAAGTGAACAGAGTCGTGTTGAGAGGTCACTTAGTCCAGTTTCACCAAGGGCTTAGTCCAGTTTCACCAAGGTAGGATGCAAGCAATTGACTACAACTACAATATATATA
>NC_068988.1:57721890-57725200 GCF_001194135.2 Octopus bimaculoides
TATATATATGTATGTATGTATGTATGTATATGTATGTGTGTATATATATATATATATATATATATGTGTGTGTGTGTGTGTGTGTGTGTGTGTGTATAAAAACATCATCATCATCATCATCATCGTTTAACATTCGCTTTCTTTACTGACAGTTTGGCTGAGGACTGGCAAGCCAGGAGGTCTGCACCAGGCTCCAATCTGATCTACCAAGGTTTCTACAGCTGGATGCCATTCCTAACGCCAACCACTCAGAGAGTGTAGTGGGTGCTTTTTACGTGCCACCAGCACTAGCAAGGTAAGGAAAAGGAAGGTGACATGCATTTTCAGTATATTTAAGTATGAAAGGATGGCAAGCTGGCAGGATCATTAGCACACCAGGCAAAATGCTTAGCAGCATTTCATCCATCATTACATTAGGAGTTCAAATTCCACCAGGGTCAACTTTGCTTTTCATCTTTTTGGGGTCAATAAAATGGATCTAGGACTTTTCGTCTAAAGCACTTTGGTCTAATGCGCTATGGTCTAAAGAACTTTGGTCTAAAGTAACTTTTGTATAAATACACTATAGTCTAAAGACATTTTTGTCTGAATGCCCTTTAGTATAAAGACATTTTTGTCTAAGCTCACTTTGGTCTAATAACTATTTTGTCTATAGAATCTCAAAAAACAAATGTAAAAGATCTAAATAACTATATTCTAATAATCCTTTTTATCTTTAGCAAAAAATGCTTAGATGAAAGTGTCTTTAGACGAAAATGTTTTTAGACCAAAGTGTCTAAGACTAAAGTGGTTTAGACCAAAGTGTTTTAGACCAAAGCGCCATATCCCGATAAAATATATACCAGTTCAGCCCTGGAGTCAGTATAAACGACTTACTTCTCCTCCCAAATTGCTGACCTTGTGCCAAAATTTGAAACCAATATATTTAAGCAAGTAAATATTTGTCACCTGTAGGGTACCCACAACATGACATGAGTGCAATATTCACTAATTAAATTTTATATAAATAGAATTCAAAACTCAAAGCAATAATATAACAAAACAAAACATAAACTGTGGTGAAGGATCACACAACAATTAATCAAATGACAGAATATTGGTTCCATTAAATGCAAAGAGGTTTAATGGAACTGCTCATTCTATCAAACGTAAGCAAGTTGACAGTTTGTAAAGATTGTGAACGAAGCGATGAAAATACCTGATGGGAAATGTTCCTGATGTAATTAAATTTATGTATTTTGAGGTGATTTTTACCTTAACCTAATGAAGTGGATTATGAAGGCACATGGCTCTGTGGCTACAGTATTGGGATTACAGTCGCGAGGTTGTAAGTTTGTTTCTCAAGCTGGGCTGTGTTCTTGAGCAAGACACTTTATTTCATACAGTTCTATATTTAAGAGATGAGGAATTATGTACATTATTTACATTATTTACATTCGACGGATATTTGTCCTCATCTTGTTTGTTGTTAACACAACGTTTCGGCTGATATACCCTCCGACTTTCTTATATACCCTCCGGCCCACGGGCATATGGCGTAGTGGTTAAGAGTGCTGGCTACTAACCCCAAGATTCCAAGTTCAATTCCAAGCAGTGACCTGAGCAATAATAATAATAATTACAACATCAAAGAATACCTTAGGAATGAGAACCCAGGTTCGAAATTTCCCCAAGACACCTGAAGAAGGCTGGAGGGTATATCAGCCGAAACATTGTGTTAACAACAAACAAGATGAGGTCAAATATCCGTCAAATGTAAATAATGTACTTTATTTCATGTTGCTCCATTTCACTTAGCTGTAGAAATGAGTTGCAATGTCACTGGTGCCAAGCTGTATCAGCATTTGCCTTTTCCCTTGGATAATATTGGTGCCATGGAGAGGGGAGGCTGGTATGCATGGACAACTGCTAGTCTTCCACTAAGCCACCTTGCCTGGAGGGGAAGTTTTTAGGTGCAACCTAAAGGGGGTCTTTACCTTTTACCCAATGAAGTAGATTAAAAAAAAGCAGAGAAACCAGAAATATATAAGACAAAAAGAATTACTTTGCTAAATACTTGTTTTAGATATTTTAACCAACACAATCCTGCTTATATGACAACAGGAAAGCAATCTTTAAGATATCAATCTCCTAATCTCTAAATGATATTTTTATATGATTTAGCTGTTAGCTGTTAATAATTTATACATAGATTCAGTCTCCAAGTATATGCCATAATCGAGTAACTAACTAATCTAGGCCATATTAATCTAGTTATTTCAAGGACAAGATTTAAGCTGACAGCATGAAGTAGCTTTCACAAAGGAAATCACAACAGTCTGAAGTCAGTAGTACGCATTGGAATCCACAGATGAAATTTTGTTTCCAAGATACACACTGTTGTCACTGTGCTATTATTATTATTATTATTATTATTATTATTATTATTATTATTATTATTATTATTATTATCATTATTATTATCATTATTATTATCATCATCATTATTATTATTATTGTTATTGTTAAGGCGGCAAGCTGACAGAATCATTAGCATGCCGGGCGAAATTATTAGTGGTATTTCATCTGCCGTTACGTTCTGCGTTCAAATCACACCAGGGTTGACTTTGCCTTTTATCCTTTTGGGGCTGATTGAATAAGTACCAGTTATGCACTGGGGTTGATGTAATTGACTTAATCCATTTCCCCAAATTTGAGGCCTTGTGCTTCCAGTAGAAAGGATTATTATTATTGTTGTTGTCATTGTTGTTGTTGTTATTATTATTATTATTATTATTATTATTATTATTATTTTATCATTAAGGTGGCGAGCTGGCACAACTGTTAGCATGCTGGGCAAAATTCTTAGCGGCATCTTGTCTGTCTTTATGTTCTGAGTTCAATTTCCATCAAGGTCCACTTTGCCTTTTATCCTTTTGGGGGGGGTCAATGAAATAAATACCAGTTACGCACTGGAGTCAATGTAATTGACTGTGCCCCTCCCACCAAATTTCAGGCCTTGTGCCTTTAGCAGAAAAGATTATTATCATCATCATCATCATCATCATCATCATCATCATTATTATTATTATTATTTTATGTTTGACTTTTGTTTTGCATTTGTACAAGTTGGATCCAAGTCTCACCCAGAGACCTCAAGAGACAACAAGTTAGAAGTTCATGTAGGTGTTATGCCTAGGGTACCATATATTTGGATTTGTACAGTTTTGTTCAAGTGAATGTTTAAGAAAACATAAGAAAGTTATGTTTGCTTTAAAATTTGAGATCACATAGACAGTATTTTACGTAGGATATGGGCAGTTCCCATGAG
>NC_068988.1:57728808-57729655 GCF_001194135.2 Octopus bimaculoides
CCCCACCCCATTAAGCTGGCACTCACTATCAGTTGTATATACTGAAATAATGTGAAATGAATTGCACTGTTTAACCCCTTTCTTGCTATATTTCTGTGGAAATAAACTGCTTTTGATTCAAATTATTTTGTAAATAATGAAAAATTTAGTCAAGTAACTCAGTTATTACATCATCATCATCATCACCACCACCACCACAACCACCATCATCATCATTTAACGTCTGCTTTCCATGAGTTGGATGGTTTGACTGCAAACTGGTAAGCTGGTGGGGGCTGCACCAGGTTCCAGTCTGATTTGGCAAGGTGACTTCGTCTGGATGCTCTTCTTAATGACAACCACTCCAAGAGTGTAGTGGGTGTTTTTTACATGCCACCGGCACGGGTACCATTGACGTGGCACCAGCATCGGCCACAATTTGGCTTGACAGGTCGACACAAACACAGTATATCACCAAGGGTCGTGGTCACTTGTCACTGCCTCCACGAGGCCCAACAGTCGAATGGTGCTTTTTACATGCCACAATCTGTCTATCGGTACAAGTACCAGTCAGATGACACTCGCATCAGCCACGACTATAATTTCACTTGGTTTCAACAGGCCTTCACAAGCACAGTATATCATCCAACAACATTTATGAATTTGTTTTGCAAGATTCCTGATGTGAAATCGTGTGTTGAAACAAATGTTGTTATATTCCGAGATATTGATTGACAAGAAAAAGAAAATGACTATCCCGAAATATAACAAACTCTGTCATTATTAATTGGGTAGCTGAAACATTAATTGACATAAAATCTTGTAAAAGGCACTTATGCTATTGAAATGTAAAAGGCACCTGTATAAG
>NC_068988.1:57729868-57731995 GCF_001194135.2 Octopus bimaculoides
AAATCTTGTAAAAGGCACTTATGCTATTGAAATGTAAAAGGCACCTGTATAAGTAACACATAAAAGACACCCAGTACACTCTGTAAAGTGGTTGGCATTAAGAAGGGCATCCAGTTGTAGAAACCAGGCCAAAACAGATGACTGGAACCTGGTGCAGCTCTCCAGCTTATCAGATCCAGTCAAACGGTCTAACCCATCCCACATGGAAAATAGCTGTTAAATGATGATGATGTATATGCTTGTGTGTATTACATGGAGTAAAGGTAAGTATCTCAGAAGGCTGACAACCATAATGTTATCTGCTCATTAAAATTCCACATTGCTGAGCACCTATCACCTCTTTAGGCTACAGATATATGATACAGATGATGATGATGATGATGATGATCATGATGATGATGATGATGATGATGATGATCATGATGATGATGATGATGATGATGATGATGGTGATGATGGTGATGATGGTGATGATGATGATGATGATGATGATGATGATGATGATGATGATGATGATGATGATGATGATGGTGGTGATGGTGGTGGTGGTGATGGTGGTGATGGTGATGGTGATGATGATGATGATGATGATGATGATGATGATGATCCTTTCTACAAAAGGTACAAGGCCTGAAATTTGGGGGGAGGGGCTAGTCGATTACAGAGTATGGAGAAATGGGTATAAAACCAAATAAGTAAAAAGTGGGATAATTTAATGGTAGAATTAAATAGTTTATGAATTGAAAAATCTCCTTCACTTCATATAACATGCCCTCTTGAGAAAATGTCTGAAAAGATTAGCACCCCACCCAAACCCTTAACCCTACCACTCTACTTATATTTCTCCTGGAAGATTTCAAAACTTAATCAGTAGCTAGTAAAGGGAACTTCAGCCTTCTTTACTGAGTGTAAAATTTATGACCCTGCGGCAGGCAGCAGTAGTGGTGGAGGTGACAGTGGTAGCAATGGTGTTTTTGGTGATGATGATTGTCATCATGGTTATGATGGTTATGATGATGATGATGATGATGATGATGATGATGATGATTGCATCATCATCATCATAGATGTGTGGGAATGTAGTGTATATCATCATTATCATCATCATCATCATCATCATCATCATCATTTAATGTCTGCTTTCCATGCAAGCATGAGTTGGACAGTTTGACAGGAGCCGACCAGGTAGAAGACTACCTCAAGCTGTTGTGTCAGTTTTGGCAAGGTTTTTACAGCTGGATGCCCTTCCTAACACCAACCACTCTGCAGAGTGGACTGATTGCTTTTTTATGTAGCACCAGCACAAGCGAGATCAGTTTTAGCAAGGTTTTTACAGCTGGATGCCCTTCCAACTGCCGACCACTGTACAGTATGAACTGGAAGGTTCTTTTATGTGGCACCAGCACTTGGCAGGGCCACCAAGTAAACAAACTTTGAAAGTGTCAAAATGTGTTTGGTATTTCATAGACAAGAAAGTAAATTTTGAATGCAGTAAAGTTGATAAAATAGCAGAAAGATTACGTATTTACCTTTATACGACAGAAAAAAGATGCCAGCAGGCGGCTATAGCAGTTGAACCTATACAACTCAGATACTGGCTGGGTACTCTACCACTAAGCTAAACAACCCACTGACAACAATTACCATCAATTCTAAACCTAAAATACTCAATATCAGCCCTAGTAGCTATGCATATGTATGTGGTGTATATATAGGCACAGGAGTGGTTGTGTGGTAAGTAGCTTTCTTACCAACCACATGGTTCCAGGTTCAGTTCCACTGCATGGCACCTTGGGCAAGTGTCTTCTACTATAGCCTCGGGCCAACCAAAGTCTTGTGAGTGGATTTGGTAGATGGAAACTGAAAGAAGACTGTCATATATATATGTATATGTCTGTGTTTGTACCCCCATCATCGCTTGACAACCAATGTTGGTGTGTTTACATGCTCGTAACTTAGCAGTTCAGCAAAAACGTCTGATAGAATAAGTACTAGGCGTACAAAGAATAAATCCTAGGGGTCGATGCATTTGACTAAAGGCAGTGCTCCAGCATAGCCACAGTCAAATGACTGAAACAAATAAAAGAAGAAAAGAATAAAAGAATATATATATATATATATATATAT
>NC_068988.1:57734024-57735287 GCF_001194135.2 Octopus bimaculoides
TATATATATATATATGTATATATATTTTTATATATATAATGTTGACCAGTAAAGTGGACATTTAATGTGCTAGAAATAGACCACATGTTGTGTCTACTAAGACCTGGTAGTTCTCAAAAGAAATTCAGTGAAATACCAAACCGTAAGCGAGCAAGACATTGAAAATCACATACATAAAATTAAAACATTGTTATTCGCAGACCAGGTTTTGATGTTAAAAATCTCTTTCCGAGAAAATCTGCCCCTCTTCAGCTTCCTGGTAATAAATCGATATTAAAAATATCTGATTTTTACCCTATGTTTTGATTTGATTATATATATATATATAGCAATAAGAAAATGGAGGGGAATATGTGGTACTCATCAGCTTGCAGACATTGTATTATGTCAATTTACCTGTTTATTTTTTAACCAAGGGGACAATAAAGACAATATACAAACACATATGACATATTGTATCAAATCAGTAATTAAGAATTAAAAAGGACATCTAGTGACCGTATTTGTGTGTGTGTATGTATGTATGTATATGTATATGTATGTACGTATGTATCATCATCATCATCATTTAATGTCCATTGTCCATGCTGGCATTGGTTGTACGGTTTGACCGGGCTGGGAAGTTGGAAGGCTGCACCAGACACCAGTCTGATTTGGCATGGTTTTCTACAGCTGGATGTCCTTCTTAATACATAAACAAGGAAGAGTCTATCCCCACACACACATACATGCACATTTACATATCTACCCACATACATGAACACACACACTTATATTATATGTAAGTGTGTGTGTGTATATACACGGTGTGTGTATGTGCGTGTGAAGACAGTTTTGTAGTGTGATGCAGTCCAGTCTTTTCCCTTATCACTGTGTCAGATGTTTTGGAGAGAGTGCTTAGCAACAGTGTTATATGTCATTAAGAAAGAGAAAGCAAATACATAATTGTCTGCGTTATCAATGTCCAAGTACATCGTGCTACTGAAGTGTTTTCGAGTGTTTTGGGGTGTCTCAAACACACACACACACACACACACACACACACACACTCATACTCACATGCACACTCAGATGCGCCCACACACAGACACAGACACACACACACACACATATTGACATATACATTACATACCACACTTTCCTTGATGGTTTTTCTATGTTTTTTTTTATAATTGTTTTATGATGAATTGTCTAACTCTTGGGCCTTAAACACACACACGCACCCACACACACACACACACACACACACACACACACACACAC
>NC_068988.1:57737797-57742587 GCF_001194135.2 Octopus bimaculoides
TGTTCTACTTTCACACTTGCACCAATCTTTTTCAGCCATGCTGGTAGTTGAGTGCTGATACTTCCAAGTGCACCAATTACTATTGGTGTCACGTCTTCTCTCTTCATTGACCACAACCTATTTCCCACTTTAAATCATCATAGTTGTTTATTTTTCCTTCTTCGTTCACATTGATCCTGCTGTCATATCATTATTATTATTATTATTATTATTATTATTATTATTATTATTATTATTATTTCTCTTTATCATAGGTTTTGTTGGAGAGTTCCTGAAGTCTTACATGTGTAGCAGGCTTGCTACCTGCAGCCTACAGTACAATTATTATTATTGCCGGGCGAAATGCTTAGCGGTATTTCGTCTGCTGTTACATTCTGAGTTCAAATTCCGCCAAGGTCGACTTTGCCTTTCATCCTTTCGGGGTCGATTAAATAAGTACCAGTTAATCACTAGGGGTCGATGTAATCGACCTAATCCTCCACCCTTGTCTGTCCTTGTTTGTCCCCTCTATGTTTAGCCCCCTGTGGGCAATAAAGAAATAAATTATTATTATTATTATTATTATTATTATTATTATCATTTCTATTATCATTATGACATAATCAATCATTCAAAGTTGACTAGTATTTCCTAACAACAAAATCCAAATAGCTTTAGTAGTATTAGAAACAAGAAAATCCATCCCAGTAATCCAGCTTCTTTATCAACACAGCCACTTAGAATAGAACTAAAATCATTCATTTTCTGATGCATTTTAGCCACAGGAGAGTTTATAACATCATACTGAGAGATATTTTTTAAAGTCCCCCACTCTAACTCCAAGAAAAAAAAACTCCACCCTCAATTTCTAAAGAAGCTTCAAAATATCTCTCAACATTTTATCATTAAGAAAGGCCCCAATTCCGAGAGGAAATTTTCCAACCTTCCTTAAATCCAGACATGTAATATAAGTTACCATTGATATGTAATATATACAGTGCAACATTTCATTCAGAAGCTATGTCTTATCTTTAGAATATCTTGGGAGTCGGGTTGTAATATAAGCCACTGGTAATAAAATATCCCCACCCAACATTAATTTAGCTTTAAATATAAATCAGAAGAAAAGGGTAGCTAAGGAATGAATATTTAGATTTTGTTACTATTTCTAAACTGATGTTACTGTACCGGATTGCAGAGGGAGACTTTCAGTAACCAAACTTGTATAATTTAATTTGGTTCCTGCTGGACCTATTCCACATCATTTACATCTCTCATATCCTTCAGATCAAGCAAGCAGACATATTATAACTATCCATTTCTGCTCCATTAAAAATTCTTAATGTATTAAAGTTTCCATATCTGTGTAATAAATATCATCATCTGTTTATTTTTAATAAACCAATGGTATTGGTAGAAATGATAAAGTATTTTTGCAGCCTTCAATTTTGTTCTTCAAGTTTATTGCTTTTTAACTTCAGGTGAGCCTTGATTGAACAGACAAATTATCAAATTCCAGCCATGACTAACCTATCTTTCTCTTTTGCCCATACCATATTATCTATCATAAATGTCAAATTTTTCAGACCAAAATTTACAGCTGCAAAAGTTAGGTTGACTGATACACCAAAACGTCTTCAGAGGATTGAAAATCCCATGTGAAATACAGCAGGGTTTGGAAAGATAATGACAATTTTTAACTGTTTGCTCTACATGTTTACACTACATACTAAATCAATTTGTTTGTCAGAAAATGCAGTAGTTAAGGAGGGATGGGTTGTGCCAGTGACCCTCCTTTACCATCTCTAGCCCTCTGAGACCAAGGAGGAAGATACAAGATTATTCTTAAACCAGAAATCTGACCTGAAAACTTGCATCCAAGGATTAAATAGAAGTGTTAAGCTGTAAGACCTCCGTCCGTCAATGTTGGCCATGCATCTGCACATATATGTGTAGAAGTGGACAAGATATTTTTGTGAAAAACTAGTAGTTATTTATGCATGTAGGTCTCTCTCCCTTCTCCATGCCACTGATGTTTATCCAAGGGAAAGGCTGCCAACTCAACCTGATACAACTTGGCACCAGTGTAGTTGCAGGCATTGTTGTCACAATGCCAAGAGTTGAAACAGATACTGCAAGACATTTCACCCAACGCCCTAAAAATTCTACCACACTAAATTAGTGCTTTATTATCGATTCTGCAAGGAACTGGCAGAGCCTTTAGTGTGAATAGAATACCTTGCAGTACTTATTCTGACTCTCTATGCTCTGATCTCAAATCCTGCCAAGATCTACTTTACCTTTCATCCTTTCAGAACTAATAAATGTCAATGGTGTGGAGAAGGAAAAAATGCATAAATGAACGCTTGCTGGTCTTCCTAAGAATTAAAAAATATTTCCTAAGCCTGCATGCATAAATGTGCAGATGCATTGAGCAACTTTGACTGATAGGGATCCTATTGGTGATAAACTGGGTAACAGATTATAGTTAAGTATTCAAGAAGTCAGAATGCAAAGACTCAGAACAAATACTGCAGATCTTTTGCAATTGACTTCATGTACTTTCTGGGATTGTAATTAATGATCCGTTGAACTTGCTGGATAAATTCAGGTATTCTGATGATTTCAGAGCATTTAGAATGCTTTTTATGCTTTGATACTGGTGGTACATTTCCATCTTCAGTCTCTAGCTCCTTACAAACTTTGTAGACGAAAGATCAGGCAACTTTTAAAAATTGAGATATTTCTAAATCGCTATGCTCAGCCTTTATAACCATAATAACAGCATGCCTCTTCGTTTTTTGAGTAAGCAGAGGGTCTGCCATTATTATTTTCTGAAACAAAGATTATACAGGGTTAGCAAAAAATGCAGCAATGACTCAAAAAAGGTGTCTTCAAATACCTTACATGCCCTGTATATATATATATATATATATCCTTGTGAAGACCTGTTGGGGCAACTGAGATCGAAACTGAACCAAATTCGATGACTGGCACCCGTGCCAGTGGAGCGCTAACAGCACCATCCGAGCGGGATCACTGCCAGAGCAGCAGTCTCGCTTCCGTGCCGGTGGCACATAAAAAGCGCCATTTGAGCGCGATCATTTCCAGCTTCGCCTTACTGGCACTCGTGCCGGTGGCATGTGAACAAAACATTGGACTGACTCCTGTGCAGGTGGCACGTAAAAAAACACCATTTGAGTGTGGCCGTTGCCAGTACTGCCAGACTGGCCCTCGTGCCGGTGGCACGTAAAAAGCACCCACTACACTCTCGGAGTGGTTGGCGTTAGGAAGGGCATCCAGCTGTAGAAAGTCTGCCAGATCAGAATGGAACCATCTGGTTTGCCAGTCCCCAGTCAAATCGTCCAATCCATGCTAGCATGGAAAGCAGACGTTAAATGACGATGATGGTGATATATATATGTATATATGCAGTGAGTGGTGAGAATTCCAGATGGCTATTTCAATTCAATGCTGCTTGTATTGCATATAATGGATCATTTATAAGATAAATTTTTATGTGAGTTAGTCTCTCACTTAATGATCTCTCATTTAACAATTGAACATTATAAAATAATTGAATTGCTAAGTTGAGATATTCTTGCTTGTATATTAATGACTGTCGTCATCATGTATTGTATGACACTGCAATGAAAATCTTCCTGGTTAAGTGCGAGTTCTAATAACAAATGAAGCCATAGCATTACTGTGTTGTGACTTTCTCACAGTGTTTTCTTGGCAGAGATATTAGTATGGTCTGTCATTGCTTTCCCCACCTGGATGGTCGTTAGCCTACAAGGAGCTCGTCTGCCATTCAACAGGTCATGGTTTTAGTTCTGCTGGGTGTCCAGATGCCCTCCTCACAAGGGTAGCAAGCTACTCAAGTAGGGGAACTGGTTTAGTTGTCAGGCATGGAATAGGTAGCAGGTCTCATCAGCTTGTGATGAAACCCCTGATCTGATGTAATATTAATGATAGGGTAAAGGGTAAAGACCCACTTCGGTCACGAATCACCATGGGATTGCACCTAGCAAGTTACCCTCTGAGGCACGAGTCCAGGGAAGGTTGTTTATGGAAGACCAACAGTCACCCATGCATACCAGCTTCCCAACTCCCTGCCATTGATGTTATGCTAGAGAAAGGCAAAGGCCAATTCAGCTTGGCACCAGTGACATTGTAACTCATCTCTACAGATGAGTGAACTGGAGCAATGTTAAATAAAGTGTCTTGCTCAAGAACACAACACACAGCTCAGTTTGAGAATCGAACTCACTACCTCATGATTGTGAGCCCAACATTCTAACCACTGAGCTATGTGCCTTCACATATTAATGATAAAGTTTCAATATTTCCATGGAAACTTCTGCTACTTGTTTTATATCATTGTTTAATCCCAACTTAGTTATGGTCCAACAAATCAATAACCAAAGATATTCCAGCCATGGCAATCCAGTCTTATTTCTCTGTTGTCTCTTGTTTTTTAAGTTTCAGGATAGCTCAGACCAATCAAGCCTATAATCAAAAAAGTGTTCCAGTTATGACCACCCTGTCTTTGTTATTTGTTTTCCCAGATACAGTGAACCTAGGACCACTTTATTCAATGTGTCCCTTCTCTTTTAAAAAAAAAACTGTTAAGTATCACAGGATTTGGCTGCTATTTTTCGATGGGTTGATCAACTATGTGGAATTTTTTCTTGTGATCATGGTGATGTTATGATTGTTAGAGATGATGCTGATCAAAAATGATGATGATGATGGTGATGATGGTGATGATGTTGTTGTTGTTGTTGTTGTTGGTGGTGGTGGTGGTG
>NC_068988.1:57743091-57748602 GCF_001194135.2 Octopus bimaculoides
TATATATATACATATATCTACCTATCTATCTATATCTATATCTATCTATGTGTGTGTGTGTGTGTGTGTGTGTGTGTGTGTGTGTGTGTGTGTGTATGTATGTATGTATGTATGTATGAAAGCACTGGAGCTTGGCACAGTCCCCTGGCTCATTGGCTGCTGTCAAACCGTCCAACCCATGCCAGCATGGAAAACAGCTGTTAAACAATGATGACAGTGATACATGTGTGTGTCATTTATATATGTATATCACTGGACATAAAAACAAACATTAACATATATATACATACATGTATGTGTATATATATATATATATATATATATATATAGCATATTTAAAATTAACTCTACTGTAAATGAGTTATTGTCTACCTTACACTCCAAGTATTGCTTGAATAATAATAATAATAATAATAATAATAATAATAACAACAACAACAACAACAACAACAACAACAACAACAACAACAACAACAATAATAATAATCATCATCATCGTCATCACTATCATCATCGGTCAACATCTGCTTTCCATGCTGGCATGGGTTGGACAGTTTGGCATGGAGCTGGTTAGCAGGGAGCTGTTCAGACTCTAATTGTCTGTTGTGGCATAGTATCTATGGCTGGATGCCCTTCTTAATGCCAACCACTTAACAAAGTGTGCTGGGTGTTTTTTATGTGCCAGTGGCACATGTTAAAATGACTAAATTATTCCTTTCCTTGCCCCAGCCCCACAAGAAATATGCTTTGTGCATTACAAAAGCAATAGTATTCTAGGAGAGTGTTGAACAGCATATGGTGAGATGTTTCATCAGTTACCAAATACTGTAAGTACTACCAATTAAGCTTATAACCAGGTTAGTGAAACTGGCAGTAATTGATTTGCTTTGAAACTTTGTACCATATCAATGCATATATTTACTCCATGGATGTATGTTCTCTTTTTATTATTTTGTTATAACTTATGATAAATTTACTGTTTTATCCAGCAATCACATGATGGGATTATTCACAGTCATAATTGTTCTAAAACTGAATGACTGGCAATATTTCAAGTGCAGTAGAGTGCTCTTCATAAATAAGGCCTATAGTGCCAGTTTGGAATGTTAGCCCTTTGATAATTAGGTAAAAAAAAAAAATACATGAACCCCGCCCCCCATCAAATACATATCATTTATAAAGAATACATTATTACAGAAAATGGAGCATGTTACTAAGCAGACGCAAAGGAAGGCTTTCTTCTTTGACATCAAAAATACTCTTGTATCTATAGAACACAATAACATATAAAACAAGTGCTAGCTCCTCAAAAGTACCGACTTTGACATTTTCGAAGCTGACCTGTTACACTTTGCAACTAACATGAAATTCAGAACTTAATGAGAATTAATATATAAAAAAGTAATGAATAGCTCTAACTCTCACATATTCTCAAATGAAAGTAGTTACCTGTCTGAAATAGGCTTCTCCAAATATAAGCAAGTACGAAATATCAATATTGATACAATGTAGAATTATAATGATATTAGTACCAAGGCTACAGACATAACTATGAAAATAAGATTAGATAACCAGGCCAAACAAGAAGCTTACATTACCATTAAGGATCACAATGATGATTTTAACATTAAAACACTAAATATAGACTAATTAACCCAGCAGAGACAGAAGTAGAATTAATTAGTAAGAAGATTATAAAGAAGATTAATGATAAAAATTAGGAAAGTGATCAATTTACAACAGCAGACGAATAATAGCAACATATTAATAGATTGGGTTAAAAAGGTTACAAATAAAATGAATTCTAGATTTACACAATTTGATATTATCAGCTTCTACCCATTTATAGATCTTTCTTGTCTTAAAAAGGCAATGGAATACACCAAAAGATGTTGTGATATTGATGGGATTGACCTAGAGATAATCTTTCATGCTACAAGACTTTGCTGTTTGATAAAGACTTTCCCTAGGAGAAGAAATCTGATACTGCAGTTTACCTTTGATGATGGTATGCCTGAGAAACATGGACTACCAACAAGAGCATTGAAACGAAATTAAGATCAACACAAAGAGACCATGGAAAGGAGAATGCTGAAGATTAACAAAATGGATAAGTGGAGGAGAAACAACAGGATAAGAGTGGCAACAGATTTAACAGATATTATCTGGAATATGTGTGCGTGTGTGGGTGTGGGTGCATGTGTGTGTGCATGTGTTTGTGTGTGTGTGTATATATATATATATATATATATATATATATATATATATATAGAGAGAGAGAGAGAGAGAGAGAGAGAGAGAGAGATAAACATATATGTATGTATGCATGCATGTATGTATGTATGTATGTATGTATGTATGTATGCATGCATGCATGTATATTTCATAACTGCTATCTCTGAAGAGCAAAGGGTTACATAATTAGACTGTTACCTAACACTCCATTAAACCCCTAGTGTGAAACCAATCGGTAAGATTGGTTGTTCAGATATATAATATTGTACACTTCAATTAATACACACACACACACACATATACCTGAGTAAGCACATAAATGTGAAACAAGGTGGGAAAAAATAGTACTCGAATACCGGAGGTAGAGTAATCTGCTTTATTGTTAAAGCTGCAAAAACGTCACAAAAAAACAGTTACTTTCCCATTCATCAGGCAGTTGTGATACATACATATATATATATATATATATATATACACATACATATACACACGAATGAGTGGACAAATGAAAGAAAATGACACTCATCATATTTAGTAAGAGTTATATGAATCATTTTAAAACAGCTTAATTCAGTTCCATGTAATGTAAATTTTTGCAGACCTCTAACAGATGCCTATCTCTTTCAGGCTTTAGATGACCAAATTGGTAATTTAAAGCCTATATGCATTTATAGACACACACACACACACACACACACACACACACACACACACACACGCACACACATAGTGGTGGTGCTGGTGGTGGTGCTGATGGTAATAACGATAATGATAATAATGATCATCAACATCATTTTAATGTCCACTTTTCCGTGCTTTTTCATGAGTCAGATTTTATTGAAACAGATTTTCTATGATTGGATGCTCTTCCTGTCACCAAGCCTCACCTGTTGTGAAGTAAGGTAATTTTTTCCCCCTGGTCAGACATATCCTCACAAAATACTGGAAAGGAATGACATTGCTTGTATGCAGGGTCGGCACTAGGAAGTGCAGGGTCCAATTAGAGAATTATCAGTGGGGTCCTTTACTCTACAAAAACTGAAGATTGGGGTTTTACGCTTCATGTATGCTTCATGCCAGTCCGAATCAAAAAGCATTGAAGGCCTGAGATTCCACCATTAACCACAATGATATACTAAAATTCATCATATTGACTAATGTCTGAGTGTGTGTATAGGGCCCTCTTTTGGTACAGGGCCCAATTTGAACAAACCTGCCTAATTGTCTTGAAAAAGGTCCTGCTTATATGACAGTGGCAATTGTTTACAACTAATACATTTTGTCAAGACAAAGAGACACAAACATACACATCCCAAGACTCACATACAGCCTTAAACATTTACTAACCGAAAGGATTTTTTATCCATTATTTACACACTATTCGTTATAGCTTGGACTGCTTCAAGATTCACCATTCCAGAAACGATTCGTTTCATATTCTCTTAAAAGTCAAAAGTTCCTAAATTCTTATGCCATCAACAATAAGTATGTATGTATGTATGTGCATGTGTGTAAAATGGGCTTCTTTCAGTTTCTGTTTGCCAGATCCACTCACAAGGCATTTGGTTGACCTGGGAGCTATCACAGAAAATGCATGCCCTAGGTGCCACTCACTGGGACTGAATCCAAAACCATGAGGTTAGGAAGCAAGTTACTTAACCACACCGCCACACCTGCTATAAACTTTGGGGAGGAGAGTATTCAATAATTTTTCAGTTTGACTTTTATTTTGGAGGGGGTTTTTTGAAAATTTTTCCTACATTTATGTTTTAAATATCTAATATTATTTCTTTAAAAACATGTGACATAAACCTGAAAAAAATTTTGAAAAAGTCAAAACTGAAAAAATTACAGATGAAGGGGTGGGGAGCAACCCCCCCCCCCCACACACACACACAAAAAGACAATTAAAAAAAGAAATTTTATTGCTTATTCATAATGTACAATACTTAAAACATACACGTACCAAAAAATTTATCATTTTTCGTACTCTAGTTAATTTTTGAATCTATTCTTCAGAAAATCCTAAATGGATATAATGTTTTGAGATAGACTACTCCAGAAGAAAGGACAATATGGTCATGACTGGACTGGCTTTTGATCAAAGGTGTGTGTGCCTACCATATCAGGCTGACCTAGGTTTAAATGACTACTACTACTACTACTACCACTGCTGCTACAGCTGCTGCTACAGCTGCTGCTACTACTATTACTACTATTACTACTGCTTCTGCTGCTACTACTACTACTACTACTGTGTCAACAGGAATCTGTGCCCCAGGCAGAAATGAATGAAGGATATTTATATATTTAGTTGAATGAGAGAATGTCTTCAACTAACGAATGTTTGTACATGCGTATATATCTATATGAACGTGTGCATATGTGAGAGCATGTGCATGTGTGTGTATGTGTGTGCATGTGTGTGTGTGAGTGAGTGTGTGTATGGCGTTTGTGTGTGTGTCTTGCGTGTGCATGCAGATGTGAAGTTAACCTCCTAAACATGTCGATTCCTTGTTTTTGAAGATTGATGTGTAAGCTACCAGGAGTTCATTACTTGACTAACTTTTTCAATAATAACAAGTAAACCACATACAAAGTTTATGGAATTCTATCACAGTATATCTATCAAGAATGATATAATATATATCATATATTATATATTATATATCACATATGACATAATACACACACACATCATAAACGTATGAAAACATATACGCACATATATAAAGTCTAACAGGATATGTAATATACTACACATATACTATATATAATCATATACTACACATATATTATATACACAATGTAATGTATATAACATAATGTATGTATGTATAACAGGATATCAAATAATATAACAGAAACTAAACGTTTGTAACATAGCATAAATATAATATATTGTTTATATAACTCAACACAATATTTACTCTATATATGATATAACAGTATAAAACAATATGTATAAACTATCTGAAATATTTTAAACAAAAACAGTTTTTATCAGCTTCATTATAAAAATATTTGTTAAAGCTATAGTTGTAAGTCTATATACAAATTTCATCTCATACATTTTAAGTCAGTTCAACAATTAATATTGTGAGTATATATATGCATATATATACATACATATGCACACACACACAGACACACATATATATATATGTATATACGTATGTATATATATATACACACACATATATATATATAGATACATACACACATATATATATATATATATTTACATATATATATATATTTACATATATATATATA
>NC_068988.1:57749423-57750933 GCF_001194135.2 Octopus bimaculoides
GGAGCAACACCATGAGCATTAAATGTTTGTTTGTATTTTTTTTAAAAATAAAACAAAGAAGTGAAGAAAAAAAATAAATAATTTAAAGAACAAAGAAGTAATACAAGAAAAGATTTCTTCAAAAATGTAAAGAAAGTAACTTACACATCTTTCCTCATTCAAACAAGCGCAAGAAGAACAAGAAGAATATGATGTTGATGGTGATAATGAAGAGGGGGGGGGGGAGATAAAGGAAAAGGAGGAAGATGACGAAGAGGAAGTTGAGACAAGTAGAAAAGGAGAAAATCACAAAACAGATAGAAACCTTACAGAGTTAAAGAAACTGAAATGCTACTGATGGTTAAATGCTATAAACTAACTAATCCAAAGATGAAGTGAAAAGAAAAATTTAAAAAATAAATAAAAAGAAGAAATAACATAAAACACATAAAAAAAAAATAAATAGTAGTGAAATAAAAACAAAAATAAAAAGGAGCCAGCTGGTTTGTCTTTGACTGGTACATTCTGAAAACTGCCTCCTCTACACATACATACACATACACATGCATACAGCACACGCACAGACACAACACACACACACACACACACACACACACACACACACACACACACACTGATGTATTCATTGACAGACATGTCTCACAATGTCAGACAGACATGAATTATAAGACACCCTCCTCCGCCACCACAAACCCCACAAAACTAACCCTCTCCCCCCAACACACACACACACACACTTCCATCTTCCCTGCTCCTTGCATGAAAATGATAACTGACAGAGCAATACTAGACAATATACAGAGAAATGAGCCAATGAGGATGGTCCCCTATACAGCCACTAGATTTGCATGAAATAGCAGCCAAATCCTGTTTGTATCATACCTCAGAGTCTTAAACTACGAAAGGACACAAGGACACATTGGTTAACATAGTCTAAGATACACTGCTTCAAATACAGACAGGATGGCCACGGTCAGCTGGTATGCTTTTTGATCATTGGTCTACTCATTTCAGGTCTCACCTTGGGTTAAACAACAACAACAACAACATACAGGGCCACAGGCATTGGGGTTTATTATGCATGTACCTATTCTTTTATTCTTTTACTTCTTCCAGTCATTTGACTGCGGCCATACTGGAGCACCACCTTGAAGGGTTTTAGTCAAACGAATTGACCCCAGGACTGACTTGTTTTTTTTAAACCTAGTACTTATTCTATCAGTCTCTTTTGCTGAACTGCTAAGTTACAGGGATGTAAACACACCAGCACTGGTTGTCAAGTGGTGATGGTGGGGACAAACATGACACAAAGATACATACATACATACATACATCATTATCATCATCAACATCGTTTAACGTCCACTTTCCATGCTAGCATGGGTTGGACGATTTGACTGCGGACTGGCGAACCAGATGGCTACGCCAGGCTCCAATCTGATCTGGCAGAGTTTCTACAGCTGGATACCCTTCCTAACACCATATATATATATATATATATATATATATA
>NC_068988.1:57751598-57756598 GCF_001194135.2 Octopus bimaculoides
TATATGTATGTATCTTTTACTTGTTTCAGTCATTAGACTGCAGCCATGCTGGAGCACTGAATTGAAGAATTTTTAATCGAATGAATTGACACCAGTACTAATTTTTAAGCCTGGTACTTATTATTTCAATCACCTTTGCTGAACTGCTAAGTTATGGGAACATAAACAAACCAGCACTGATCGTCAAGCAGTAAGAGAGGATAAACATACATGCACACACACACACACACACACATATACAACAGGTTTCTTTCAGTTTCCATCTACTAAATCTATTCAAAAGGCTTTGGTCAGCCTGAGGCTATAGTAGAAGACACTTTCTCAATGTGCCAGGCAGTTGGCTGAACCCAATACCATGTGGTTGGGAAGCAAACTTACTATACATCCATGCCTATATATATATATATGTGTGTGTGTGTGTGTGTGTGTGTGTGTGTGTGTGTGTGTGTGTGTGTGTGTGTGTGTGTGTGTGTGTGTGTGTGTGTGTGTGTGTGTGTGTGTGTGTGTGTGTGTGTGTGTGTGTATGTGTGTATACACACACACACACACACACACACACATACACACATATATATACAGGGTGCAGTGAATAAACTGTTGTCTAAATTACGCAAAAATTAAAATAACACTGACATCTCATTTTAACAGATATATTTACCAAACTTACATAAAAATATCTTGAAATATTAAAGAGTAAATATATTCAATAAAACCACGGCCTCCAGATGACTTTGGAATCTCTTGCAACTTTTCTGGACGGCCTTTTTGTTTAAGTTGGTGAATGCTGCCATAATCCTTGCCTTCAGTTCATCTTTCATGTTGTAAGGAGTTTTGTTGGTCTCTCGCTCAACTGCACCCCACACATAATAACCAAGGGGGTTGCAGTCTGAGGAGTTAAGTGACCAGATGTTAGGGGTGATGTGGTCACAGAAATTGTCTGACAGCCATGACTAGATTCTCCTGCGTGTGTGGCATGGTGCAGAGTCCTGTTACCAGACATAGGACTTCTAGTAGCCACCCTCTTGAGACTCAAGGCAGCACTATCTCCTCCAGGTACTTGATGTAGGCCTCCGTGTTGAGTCTGAGACCATGTGAAAAGATGAGTTGAGGCATAACGTCACCATCACTAGTGATCACTCCAAACACCATGATGTTGACGGGATGTTTGATTTTTATCATTTTCAGTGCATGTCCTCAGATTGACACCCAAACACTCTGAAATGTTTGCATTGTAGTTTCCAGCGCAAATGCCAAGCAGTACAGCATGTTTTTTCCAAATTTCTGGCTGAGTGAATTGCGACAATGGTGCTGTTTTCCTCAAAGATGGTGCCCAACTGATCCTACTATACTGTGTAGTCAACAAAATGAAAAACAAACAATGCGCATGCATGACATTAAAAATATAAAATGGCAGCAATTTACCCATCACACCCTGTAAATATATATATATATATATATATATGTATGTATGTATGTATGTATCTATGCGTGTGTGTATGTATGTATGTATGTATGTATGTATGTATGTATGTATGTATGTGTGTGTGTGTGTATGTATGTATGTATGTATATATATTCATTCTTTCAAAATCACACTATATTAATATTCTTTTTGCTGTCACTGTTTGATTCCCTGCCAATCCTACTCAAGTAGAAATATGATCAAAGATTCTCCTACCATGACCATCCTGTATTTTTATGAGCTTGTCTAGAAATATATTCACCAGTAATTTATTATTCTTATTAACGGGGTGGCAAGCTGGCAGAACTGTTAGAGCATCAGAAAAAATGGTTTGTGGTATTTCTTTTCACTCATTATGATTATGTTCTGAGTTCAAATCCTGCTGAGGTCAAATTTGCCTCTCATACCCTAAGAGTTGATAAATTAATATAAATATCATTTGAGTACTGGGGTTGGTATAAGTGCCATGCACCCTATCCTCAAAATTGTTGGTCTTGTGCCAAAATTAGAAAGTCGTTCTGAGTTCAAATTCTGCTGAGGTTGACTTTGTCTTTCATCCTTTCAGAGTCGATAAATTAAGTACCAGTGAAACACTGGGGTCGATGTAATCAACTCATCCCTTCCCCCAAAACGGTGCCCATGTGGTAAAATTTGAAACCATAATTATTTTTATTATTATCAAAGTGTTTAGCTGGCAGAATCATAAACACGCTAGGCAAGCTGGCAGAATCGTTAGCACGCTGGGCGAAATGCTTAGCAGTATTTCGTCTGCCGCTACGTTCTGTGTTCAAGTTTGCCTTTCAACCTTTCAGGGGTGATAAATTAAGTACCAGTGAAACACAAGGGTCAATATAATCGATTCCTCCCCTCCCCCAAAATGGTTGCCCTTGTGGCAAAATTTGAAACCATTATTCATCATCATCATTTAACGTCCACTTTCCATGCTAGCATGAGTTGGACGATTTGACTGAGAGACTGGTGAACCAGATGGCTACACCAGGCTCCAATCTGATTTGGCAGAGTTTCTACAGATAGATGCCCTTCCTAACGCCAACCACTCTGAGAGTTTTTATTATTATTATTATTATTATTATTATTATTATTATTATTATTATTATTATCATTGGCAGAATCATTTACATGCGGGACAAAATTCTTAGTAGCATTTTGTCTGTATTTATGTTCCAAGTTCAAATTCCACCAAGGTTGACTTTTCCTTTCATCTTTTTAGGCTCAATAAAATAAGTACCAGTTTTTTGACTGGAGTCAATGTAATCAACTACCCCCATCCCCCAGAATTTCAGGCCCTATGCCTATAGTTAAAAGGATTATTGTCCCCCTCATCCTTCACCCTGGTGGCAAATAAATGAAACCATTACTCTCTTTTACTCTCTTTTACTTGTTTCAGTCATTTGACTGCATCCATGCTGGAGCACCACCTTTAGTCAAGCAAATCAACCCCAGGACTTATTCTTTGTAAGCCCAGTACTTATTCTATCAACCTCTTTTGCCGAACCACTAAGTTACGGGGACATAAACACACCAGCATCGGTTGTCAAGAGATGGTGGGGTGACAAACACAGACACACAAACATACACGCATATATATACATATATACGACAGGCTTCTTTCAGTTTCCGTCTACCAAATCCACTCACAAGGCTTTGGTCGGCCCAAGGCTATAGTAGAAGACACTTGCCCAAGGCGCCACACAGTGGGATTGAATCCAGGACCATGTGGTTGGTAAGCAAGCTACTCACCACACAGCCAGCAGAATCATTAGCACACCAGGTAAAATGCTTAGCAGTATTTTGTCTGCTGCAATGTTCTGGGTTCAAATTTTGCCGAGGTCAACTTTCCCTTTCCTCCTTTCAGGGTCAATAAATTAAGTACAAATGCAACACTGGGGTCAATGAAATCGACTATCCCCCTCCCCTGAATTTCAGGCCTTGTGCCTATAGTAGAAAGGGTTATTATTCATGAAAGTATGGTGTGATGTGAGGGAGATTAAGTAGCTACTTTTAGCATGTCAGGCAACCATGAATAGGCTCCCTCATTACAATTTAGCTTTACTCTTAGCTAACGAACCCACCCGAGCCCAACCTTAGCCTGTTCAGACAACAGCAAGACCAGACAATCAACCAAGCAAGGGAAGCCAGCCAACCATAAATCTTCACAGTGGATTGGTCAGGCGGCACGGAAGGAGGAGGAGGAGGAAGTAAGCCCTAAAAAGGGTAAGTTACAGTTGCATCTACCCCCATCTCATTCCAACCCATTGTAACAAAGAAAATAAAACAATAACATCTATGAATATATGAAATAAAATATAAAAATCAAATAAAGAATTTGATGTGGGAGGAAGAGATGAAGGGAAGGTTGGTGGGGTGGGGGTAAGAAAGTTGAGATTGTTTCTGTTTGGTGTTCTGTTTTTTTTTTTATGTTTTTGTATTTTTATTTTTGGTTTGATATTTTCTGTTTTGTTGATTTTTTGTTTTTGTGTATGTTGAAACAGAAAGGTGGATTTTCCCCAAATAGTTGGTTTTTTCCCCCAATAAAAAGTGAAACATTTTTAAAAATCATAACGAAAAGATTATTAACTATTGTTTCAGTTAAAATTAAGGAAAATAATTAACAAAATTGAATGAAAATAATTTTTGATATATGAAAAAGAAATAAAGTGAAATGAAAGGAAAATAAGGTACTACTACCACCAACACGACCGCTAGCACCAGCACTACTACACCTACCAACAATACTAATACAACTAACAACAGCACTAACACCACCACTACCGATCACCAAAAACAAAACTACTACCACCACCACAACCACAACCACAATCAATACAAGTACCATCACCAAGAACAAGATCAACACTACCACCATTACCTCCAACACTTTCAACACAACTACCAACATTACCACCAACACTACCACCACTACCTCCAACACTATAAACAACACTGCCAACACTACCACCAACACCAACACCCACCAATGACAACAACAGTACTGCTACCAATACTACCTTTGTCACTCACAGCAACACTACCATCACTACCACCAACACTACCAACCACCACCACCAACAACAACAGTACTGCTACCAACACTACCACCGCCACCAACAGCAACACTACCATGACTACCTCCAACACTATAAACAGCACTGCCAACACTACCACCACCACCACCATCAACAACAACAACAGTACTGCTACCAAGACTACCACTAACAACAGACAGCAACTCTACCACCATCACCACCACCCACATCAACACTCTCATTCCCCCCCGACCCTTCTGCACCCTACCATGCCCACCACCACCACCACCACCTCCCAATCTCTGATTTATTCACAATCACTATGAGTCAATACCAAAAGTCTGTTACACTCTCGATACTCCTCAGCCATTTGAAACCAGTGGAGTTAGACCTGGATTTCGGTTGCTACTACTGCTACTGCTGCTCCTGTTGTTGTTTGTGTAGTTGTTGGCCGTGTTGTTGTAGTCGTCATTGTTGTCAGCGGAGTTGTT
>NC_068988.1:57759215-57761341 GCF_001194135.2 Octopus bimaculoides
TAGATAGATAGATAGATAGATAGATAGATAGATAGATAGAAATCAAGAGAGGGAGATACAGCGAAAGTCAAAAGAGAAAGAAAGACACTGGTGCAACAAAAATTGAAAGTACAGGTTAAGAGGAGTGTATGAAATGTGTTGAAAATTGAGGTGTAATAGGCAGAGTAGATGTGGTTGTGCGATGACTCTGAGCAGTGATTATTGTATAGAATGGTTCCATGGTTATAATTACATTTCCAGACAGAACAAACCAAAGTCAGCAGCTATGGCTAACTGATAGAAGATAAATCTATATTGGATTTCATACTGTTTGCTGTGAAAATTTATTTGTATTTTTAATGGTTTAGTCAGAGGAGACAGAACAGCACCCATAACTCTTTTTAGGGTATTTGCAGGGAGGCTCCTAGATTGTTGAGATGAAGGGAGGAAGCTGCTTTCAGGATCAGGTATTCAGTCGTTCTCAGCCTGGAGACTTAACCCTGATTGTTTTGCAAGAAAATGGATTCTACTTTTACCCCAACCCACAAAAAAAAAAAGGGAAAAATCAGGTGAGAAAGTGAACAAGGGATTATAAATGGTAAATTGACAGAATTGTTAATGTCAGAAAGAAAACTTTGTTGTGATTCTCTGTTCTCTCGGTTCAAATTCCACACAGGTCAACTTTGCATGTTGTTCTTTTGGGGATCAATAAAAAGAAAGAATCCAGAATAATGGATTGGTGCCATAAGGATGTTGGACTAGAGTTTGCAGTCTTTGTTTTGACTCTTTGAGTTTCTAGTCAAATCCTAGAGTGAAGCTGGCAGAAGAGTGGTAGGAGGGGGAGAGGGGAAGAAGTAAGGCAGAGGAGGGGGAGTGAAACAGAGAAGAGAAAGGGGAGGGGAGAAGTGAGACAGAAGAGGAGAGGGGAGGGGGAGAAGTGAGGCAAAAAAGGAAGAGGAAGGGGAGAGAGAGAAAAAGGAGGAGGAGCAGAAAGGAGAAGGAGAGATGTGGCAGAGGAAGAGGAGGAAGAGGAGAATGGGAATTGAGACAGGGGAATTGAGGAGGAAGAGGAGAGGGGGAAATGAGGCAGAGGAAGAGACAGAAGAGGAGGAAAGGAGGAAGAGAGGGAAGGGTAGGAGAGGGGAAAGAAGAGGGAAGGGGAGGAGAGGGGAAAGAAGAGGCAGAGAAGGAAGAGATGGATGGGGAAGGGAGGAGAGGGGGGAGAAGCGAAGGGGAGGAGGACTATGTTGATGACAAGAACAACACACCACAATAGAATCACCCCCAATTCTTGGGAGTCTGTTAATTAGCTGCCATTCTGCCATTAGTTGAGCTTCAGTGGTGGTTGGCATTCGTTAGCAGAATATGTTAAACATAAAGTGCTAGGTAGATTTACGACTGTTTAATCCAACATAAACAGTCACCTTTGTTAAAGGAAGCAAGTGTTAGACCATTCTTCTTATAGATTAACTTCCCCTTGGGGTATCGAGTTGAATGATATTTATTGGGGGTTAGTATTCGGATTTGTGTGTTTGTGTGTGTGTGTGTGTTGAATTGTTAATTTGTTATGTTAATTCTGTGGTTCCATACCATTATTTATGGAGTTGAGGAAAGAGGACAAAAAAAAAGGGACCAACTAGAAACAAAAACTAAAACAATCCCTTCAAATTAAAATATTGCCTGATGGAATTACATCTTACCATTTTTGACTGCTAATTCCATTTTTGTCTTTCTTTTATATTTTTTAATTTTTTTTTTTTTTTCCACTTTTACCTGATGTGGGTAAGTAGCTTGGCTTAGAACAAGTGTAAGAAGGGAGAAAATATTCCAATGATTGCTTTTAGATAATGACAAAAAGTGTGTTTTTTTTTTTAAATAAAAAAAACCCAATAAAATAGTAGAGCAGAACTTGATGGAATAAAAGGGAAAAAAATGTTTAAATTTATTTATTTATTATATAAAGGGATAAGTATGTCTCTTGAGACAACAACTAGTTCTACACCTATGAAGTTCCTCCAAGATGTAATCCTAAAAAATTTATATATATATATAGAAAGAGAGAGAGAGAAAGAGAGACAGAGACAGACAGATAGATAGACAGACACACAGACAGAGAGAGACAGATTGACAGGCATTCCTGTCTTCTA
>NC_068988.1:57761351-57764599 GCF_001194135.2 Octopus bimaculoides
ATATATATATATATATATATATATATACATACATACATAAACACCAATGCACACACATATATATAGTTATGATAATAATAATAATAATAATAATAATAATAATAAATAAATATATATATATATATATATATATATATATAGAAAGAGAGAGAGAGAAAGAGAGACAGAGACAGACAGATAGATAGACAGACACACAGACAGAGAGAGACAGATTGACAGGCATTCCTGTCTTCTAGCCATCAAACTTTCTGAAGAGCTCAAGCTTGAAATGTCTACACTTCTACTTTCTTAATCTCTCGTTAAATGTCAAACTAATAATTACACCTTGCTTACACCATGTTTTCTGTATAGTTGTTCTTGTCCGCAATTTTGAACACACACACACACACATATATATATACATGTGTGTCTGCATGCATGTATGCATGCATGTATGTCTGTTTTAATTTTTATTTGGAATCTCCTTCACTTCACTCAAGTCAGTAATATCCTAAACATTCAAGGAATTATTCAGAACAATGTGGAAACCAATATTTGTTCTTGATACATGAGTTAATTTTTAATCTTGAGGCTTTTATCGTTGCATCAAATCTTGGAATGGTAAAGCAATTAACATTAAAGCTAATTTCCATTGCAATGGCATTCAGTAAACTTTATTTGAATAAACTACTTTTACTTACTATCCTGCAAGGTGCATTCAAAAAGTATTCACCTTTATTTTTCCCCACCAAAACTAATGCTGCATGGGCAAAGCCCTTTTGATGGAAGGTGATGCCATTTTTCCAGCGCATGTGTAAAAATTTTCATACCACCAGGCCATGTCATTTCCCAGCTGTTACGAATTTTCACACGAGATGACCAAACGCATCAAGCAGAGACCATAAACTCATACCTCATCGCCAGTGGTGACTGTTTCCATGAAGTCTGGGTCATGGTTTACACAATCCAGCAGGTTCTGAGTGATTTCTATGTGGTGTTGCTTCTGCTTCTCTGCCAACATCTTGGAGGTGAATCTTGCTGACACTCTCCTCATGCACTAATCTTCTGTTTAAACGAAATGCAGATTCTGTGCTTATTTCCACTTTGTAAACAATTTTCTGGATTGTTACACAATGGTCTTCCATCACTATTTACTGAACCTTCTCAATTGGCTCCTCGTTTCAGTATGGGTATGACCTGCCTGAGCGTGCCTTGCTCTCCACTGAGGTGCAGCCATGACTGAAGTGGTTGTACCACTCTGTTATCTGAGTTTTGCCCATGGCATCATTGCCAAAGGCTTACTGAATCTTCCGGATGATTTGAGCTTGTGTATCCTGAAGCTTTTGGCAAAACTTGATGCAATATTTCACCTCGAGAAATGTGAAGACGCAAGCTGGAAAGCGGAGCATTTTCCAATCGAAGTTGGATGTAGAGGGTTTGTAGGACAAAGTGTGAGACGACTGCTGTTATCGTTAGGCCTAACTCATCATAAGGTAAATACCACCATGACCGATATCCAAAATACAATGGAGAAGGCTAGCCACTGGATTTGGTTAAAAAGAGACGATGAGCGATGGCTAGAGAAATATTGAGCTTTGTTTTTAATAACCAGTTGATCTAGCAAGTGGGGCCTCATATCAGTGAAAGGGACCGGTGCGCATTGATGCCGTCGAGAGGTAGGCCCCGAAACAGCGCGCATTCTCTCCTGATGACACCATACACTTGCTGGCTTCCAGTATGCGGAGTTCTCGACTGGTAGCACTTGCATGAGTGAGTTGTTTGCAAGACATCTTGATGCATTCAGTGAAAATGAAAATCTGAAAAGCATGCACGACACATCTATTCTAGAGCATAACAGCTAGGAACTGACATGACCTACTGGCATGAAAATTTTCACACAAGCACCGGAAGGGTGGTATCACTTCCCATCCAAAGGATTTTACACACATGGCATTAGCTTTGGCAGAAAAAAAATGACATTTGATACTTCATGAACACACCTTGTATTCTAGTTTTGATGACAAAATGACAGATAATATTTGCAGCAATGTTGAGATGCAGAATATAATGCTTAGCAGGAGTTAAGATAATATTCAACCTGCTACATTCTGATTTCAAATCCCATCAAGGGGGTCAGCATAGTCTTTCATCCCTCTGAGGGGTTGATGGAATAATGAATAAATAACAGTAAGGTCAATTCAATTAACAGCAACAAAGCATTCCACTGTGAAAATTAACCATTTTACCACATCAAAAGAAATCAATTATATCGAACAAAAGAGCCTGTATACCAATGCTTTTTCAATCTTTTAAAGATGACAGTATGCTTTCCTTTCACTAAAATTAAGATAACATATAAATAAAATTAATTTTTAATTAAATATTGTAAATATACACTGAGAGATGTGAGACCTGCTAGAAATAAGAAACAAAGCTCCCTCAAATCACACTCTGTCATCATCAGTGATGTTTTTATATTCATGCATTTCGTGCTAGTTTGTGATAGAATAAGTCTTCTGGGGCTTCTGTTCTATGGCTGGCTCCACTTCCTGACACCAGATTTTAATTGTTTACAAGTAAGGTGTTTTATGTCACATTTTTGCGGTCAAATTACTGAGTTGTGTCTATCCCACATTGTTTATGTGGGAGATAAACAATATCTCTATTGTCCAGGTGATCCCAGTGTGAAAACACACGATAACAAACACAGACGGGCATGTGGTGAGGTGCGTGTATGTGTGATTGCATATTCATTGATATACATGGTGGAAGTTGACTCATGGTGCTATCTAGATTTAATACACTTGATGAGAAAGTAAGTTATGGACTTTCTAAGGCTCGTGGTGCATTTGGAAAGCCTGAATTGAGGCTGTGACCACAATCAGATATCAAAGAAGAAATGAAAGTTGAGGTGTATCAAGCATGTTTCTTAACTATGCTGTTGTAAAAGAATAAAAGGATACATTTATATGTGCACCTGGCCTTCCATACAGCCTCTGTCAATGAAATTTCAATCACAAGGCATTAGGAAATCCATGGATACCAAAAAAGATACAAGTCCAAGATGCCACAATGTGGATGCAAATCAAAAATGATGAAGTTGTAAAGCAAAATTCATAACCACCCACACAGTGATGTCTACTGTCTTAAAAATGGAAGATCATATTAGACACTTGTCTGTAATCTTTTGAGGATGATGTCACGCATTTGTTTCACTAAAAAATGAGATGACAAACAATAAATAGACAATATTTTTTAATTAAATATCG
>NC_068988.1:57764847-57766181 GCF_001194135.2 Octopus bimaculoides
TAAAAAATGAGATGACAAACAATAAATAGACAATATTTTTTAATTAAATATCGGTCATTAAACAGAAAGGTGTAATTGATGTCACATGTGTGAGTAAGCATATTTGGTCAAAATAAGTAATCATCATCATCATTGTTTAACGTCTGCTTTCTATGCTAGCATGGGTTGGACGATTTGACTGAGGACTGGTGAGCCAGATGGCTACACCAGGCTCCAATCCGATCTGGCAGAGTTTCTACAGCTGGATGCCCTTCCTAACGCCAACCACTCCGAGAGTGTAGTGGGTGCTTTTACGTGCCACCGGCACGAAGGCCAGTCAGGAGGTACTGGCAACGGCCATTGCAAATAGGAAAAACACTAGAGATAAAATATTCTGACTCACAACGGACAATTTCACAACACACACACATCAGAAATTATTGTACTATGTGGTCGTTCAACTTGCTAGGAATAGCAGTCAAATGTTCCTCAAGTCACTTAGAAAGATCTTTAAAAAAGAATAGTATAGTCTTAGACAATACTGTGATAGATATACAGGGAGGCAAGATAGTCATGGTTAGTTCACCTTTGATCATAATTTTGCTTGATAACAGCTAACAAGAGGGTTAATCATCAACTACAACAAATCAGTTGTCTTTCAGAGGGTTAAAAACTAACAGCTTCCAATATTTTTATCATAAAATTATTTACCAATTCTTCATCACAAGAATATCAACATCATTTCATTAACCTAACTTTGGAGAAAATTGAAGTTTAAAATCAATCAATCTTAATTAATTAATGTGTACCTGTTCCTGTACTTTTGAGTGCGTGTGTAAACCGTGTTTGTTGTGTGTACTTGTGTGGGTATACCCATGCATGTGTGTGTAAATACACATGCATGTTTGTATGTATGTGTGTAAATACACTGGCATGTTTGTATGTATATGTGTATAAGTGTGAACATGTGTATGCATTTACTTGTGTATGTATGCGTAAGTGTGTATGTCAATGTGTGTGCGTGTTTATGTTTGTGTACTTCTCTGTGTGTGTGTGTGTGTGTGTGTGTGCGTGTGTGTGTGTGCATGCATGTATGTGTATATGTATGTCTGTATTAATATTTAAGTTCTTTTCTCTCTCTCTTTCTGTCTCTCTCCCCCTCTCTCTCCTATTTCACTCTCTCCCACCTCTCTCTCTCTTTCTCTCTCCTTCCCCTCTCTCTTCCTCCCCATCTCCCTCTCTCGTACCCTCCTCTCTGTAGAAAGAGCATGTTACTAACATGCATCTATGGTAGGAGGTAACCAAAGTGAGGAAATACTAATCAGAGGAATGAGGCTGGCTGGCTGGCTAGTGAC
>NC_068988.1:57766740-57774042 GCF_001194135.2 Octopus bimaculoides
TAATAATAATAATAATAATAATAATAATAATAATAATAATAATAATAATAATAACAATAATAACAATAATAATAATAATAATAATAATAATAATAATAATAATAATAATAATAATAATGGTTTCAAATTTTGCCACAAGGCCAGCAATTTTAGGGGTGGTGTTAAGTCGATTACATCGACCCCAGTGTTCAACTGGTACTTATTTTATAGCCTGGAAAATTTGTAAATACTCCTAAAACTGTAATTCTCAATTGGGGTCCATATAAGAATTTTGGGGATCCATGTAACAAAATAGTAAATTGGGGATCCACAAAAGTATTCTAAGGGCCCCTGAAAAAATTTTGCTTTAGATGTATGTGTTTGTATGTATTGTAAGAAACAGCTGGATTTCTTTCTCTGACATTTTGCATCGAATGGCTAAGGGGTCCACCAGAATAAAATAGCAATCAAAGAGGTTCATAAATAAAAATTGGTTGAGAACCCCTGTCCTTGAAGAGAGAAAAAAAGGTTGCCAGCAGGTGGCTACAGAAAATCAAACCCTGTATCCCTCAGATACCAGCTGAGCATTCTGTACCATTAAACCAAGCAGACCTTAACAACAATTACTGTCTATTATAAAGCTAAATAGTAGCTTTTGGAATGTAAAAGCAAATATATTAAGTTAATGAGAGGAAAGAGAAGAATACACAGAATGGGGAAAAAAAAATAGGAAAAGGCAGAAACAATAGTAAAATTAGTAGAATAGTTATAACAGCTGTGTGTGTGTGTGTGTGTGTGTGTGTGTGAGAGAGAATTTCAACGGTATACACTATTAATAATGTAAAACTATTCAACAGGACTTATATTAACAATGATCTTCTGCAAATATAACCATGTTAAACAAAGAATTTCAGAATCGGAAATTGGAATTAAAAGACTCACCATCTGGCACATCAATATTTCTTTTATAATTCATGTTATTTCTTTGTAAGGAATGCAAACAGAATAATACCCTATTATTAAGTACTTTGTTTACCAAAACTAAAAACTGGTTTTTAATTATAATTACATGTATTTAGCAAAGATGCATGGCCGAGTCATTAGGCATGTTGCACTCACGATTGTGACATCGTGATTTCAATTCCCAGACCAGCTACATGTTATGTCCTTGAGCAAGGTACTTCATTTCATGTTGCTCCAGTCCACTCAGCTGTAAATTAGTGACCCCCATGACAGACTAGCCTTCTGATCAGGTGGAATGTTGGCCTACTTGCCTAGTCAGCAGGGTAGCATCATTCAAAAGCTAAAACAATGGAAAGTGCACTGTGACTAGTGATGTATAACAACACTTGATAGTCCAGTTGATTAAAGGATCACATAATATGGATTAAAGTAATGAATTGCTAGAGTCTTTAGAGTGTCTGTGAGCAGAAGGAGTCCATTAACCTGTAGGGAGTAATTCATCTAGGGGAAGGAAAACTCTGATTCCAAACTTCCACTACTTTGTGGCTATACCCAGCCATGGAAAAGGCTTTGAGAATAAACCCTATAGGAAAAAAATCACAAGCCAGAGCCCCTGAGGGAAAATTTGGAGTCAGATCCCCTATGGCAGGTTGACATGGTCTACAACCTCATTCTGGCAGCTCCTGTGACAACACTGGTGCCTAATTATGACAGCCATGCTGTTCCCTTGGATCTATCAGTAACATAAACAATAGGGTACATGCTGCATGGGCAACAACCTGTCTTCCATGCCATACTGCCCCAGACTTGGATCCTATCAAAGACTCTACACAGGAGAGATTGAACCAGATAACAGGACAGAGAGAACACTCTGGCTTCATCTATGGCATTAGGACAACACAGAGAAGAATAGTTACCTGTGATAAATCATCATTACAACTTATACAGCACCAGGACAGCTCAGAAGTGCAGATAGTGTAACAGAGACTGCTATTCATGTATTGGACTATTTAGCCACAGGCAACACTGTCCAAGCTTTGATAAAAGAAAATAGAAGAGGATCAGTCAATTATGATTTCATTCAACATATTCTCCTCTCAGATTTGCACACTTATTGCAGCAGTTGGGTTAGGGTTAGGGTTAGGGTTAGGGTTAGGGTTAGGGTTAGGGTTAGGGTTAGGCCTTTCACAATACCCTTAAAGCCAGGAACTTTTTAACACTCCTTCATATATATGTGTGTGTGTGTGTGTGTGTGTGTGTGTGATATATCTATATATATAACTACATGTTGTTGACAAAGTTTTCTGCTTTGTAAAGGTAATTTATCCACTATTTCTGCTGTTCTAATGGCAATTCTGCATTTGAAAAAATATCTAATTTGTAAAAAAAACACATAATACACACACACGCACACAGGTCACTGCAATGCACTGATTCGGACATGTATTTATATGCATAGATAGGACCTTTATCCATAGTCATTAATGACAGACAAATGCTAAAGAAGTAGTGTCTGACAGGACCTGGCAAGCCAGGGAGCTGCACCAGGCTCAACTCGTCCGTTTCAGCATTGTTTCTATGTCTGGATTCCCTTCCTAATGCCAATCACTTTACATAGAGTACTGAGTGTTTTGTATGTGGCATGATAGAACCAGTGTTCTACATGTGGCACCAGCACCAGTGGTTTATATGTGGCATCAGCATGGATGCTTTATACATGGTACCAGCATGGTTGCTTTTTATGTGGCACCAGCATGTATGTTTTATTTAATTTCAAGAGTTGGCTATAATTATCTAATGCATATGTATGTGTGCATGTGTGGCTGTGTGAGAGAGCATGAGTGTGTGTGTGTGTGAGCATGCGTGTGTGTGCATGCGTGTGTGCGGGTATGCCTCTATGCATGCATGTGTGTGTGTGTGTGTGATATTGTAAACAGCGACAGACATTAAATAAAATGACCTCTATCAAATTTCCTCCATCCTAAAATACCAACACCAACCTATCCCCTGTTGTATTGTGACCCTTACCAATCCTTCTTAATTTTAAACAGTTCTGACTGTATACTAATTGCAATAACAACCCCTTGTTATTCAATGGTGGTGGTGGTGGTGGTGGTGGTGGTGGGTGGGGTGATCACCCTATCTGATTGGATCTAGAAAAGAGCTATGGCCATTGACCCTACATCATCAGACTTAACTAATGTAACAGAGAATTTTTCTATACATACATACATACATACAAATGCACATAAACACACACACACAAGTACTGATACACGCATTCACACTCCTTCTTACACATGCACAGAAGACATATACACATACCCATTCTTTTCTATACATGTACACACACACAGTTTCACATTCACTCTTGCATACACATACACTTATTCTATTGTACACACACATAAATGCAAACTCAAATACACACTCTCTCTCTTTCGCATATACACATAATCTTTTTTTACACACACACACACATACACATATGCACACACACACACACGCACACACTGACACTCTCATGCACACACATACTCTATCTCCTTTACACACACATACACACTTTCTCTCTCTTTCTCACACACACTCTCATGCACACACACTCTCTCTCTCCTTCACACACACACACACTCTCATGCACACATACACTCTCTCTCTCCTTCGCACACACACACACACACACACTCACACACACTATCATGCACACACATACTCCCTCTCTTTACACACACATAAACACACACACTCTCTCTTTCTCACATACACACACACAAATACACACATACTATCATGCACACAGTCTCTAACAGACACACACGCACTAAAACAAATACATATACTCACACAAACACATCCCTAAATATTCACACACACAAGCATATACAAACACATACACACACATGTACTTCCATACTTACTAACTACTACAAATATATACATACACATACATGCAAACATACATATATATATATATACATATACACACACACATACATATGTACGTCCACACATACATAGATACATATATCATCTTACATACACATGTATATATATGTATATACATATACACATACATACATACATACATACATACATACATACATACATACATACATACATACATATATATACATGCATACATACATACAAATTCATGTAAATATATTCCTTCTTTCAAGTAAGGCGATCTGAGGTAGTTACCATACACCACCCCACCGCCTCTTCAAGAGGTCATACACCACTCTCAACCCCCACATGTCAGTGAGTGAAAATTAAGTTGAAAACAAACATTAAATTTGACATTGTGACATTCACTCAATGCAATTTGAGTTCAATTTTCTGTGGAATACAATAATGGAGAAGATGCAGCTGAATAGTATTTTCATGTTAATGTTCTTGATCTTGTCTGTGTCCTGAATATGGCTTTAAACTACATCTGGTTGTAGGATCCTGGTTCAAGAATTTTGAATTTTTGAAGAACCACTTCTTAGTCAATATTGTCCCAAGTTCAAGGCGGTGAGCTGACAAAATCGTTAGCATGCCGGATGAAATGCTTAGCAATATTTCGTCTGTCTTTACATTCTGAGTTCAAATTCTGCCGAGGTCAACTTTGCCTTTCATCTTTCGGGGGTCGAAAAATTAAGTACCAGTTGCATACTGGGGTCAATCTAATTGATTCGCTCCCCTCTCCCCCCACAAAAAATTTCAGGCCTTGTGCCTGGAGTAGAAAAGAATATTATTCCAAGTTCTACTCCGACTCAAAGCAGTTGCATCTTTAAGGGTCCCAGCTTTGAGAAGGCACATGGCCTAGTGGTTAGGGTATTTTGCTCATGATCATAAGGGTGTGAGTTCAATTCCCAGCAATGCATTGTGTCCTTGAGCAATGCACCGCCGGGTTGTTCCAGTCTGCTCATCTAGCAAAAATGAGTAGTACCTGTAGTTCAAAGGGCCAGCCTTGTCACATTCTTTGTCATGCTGAAAATCCCTGAGAACTACATTAAGGGTATATGTGTCTGTGGAATACTCAGCCACTTCCACACATGTTGATTTCATGAGCAGGCTGTTCTGTTGATTGGATCATCTGGAACCCTGACAGAGTGAAAACTGGATCTAGTGGGCTCTGGGGAAGAAACCTTCATGATTCATCAAATAGGAAGACAGATGCTGCAATGCACTGTGGAGTGCAGATAAGACAAGTAAGACATCTTGGTCATCCCCTGCATCCATCTCCATCCCCAGTTATCTTGATCCGGTCTTGACCTGACCTTGCCACTGGTCACTAGCTAGCAAATGACGTTGACAGAGCACAACTCTTCTTCACTTTAACTCTTTTAATACCAACCCACCTAATACTGTCCTGGAGCCTTTAATACAAACTTCCAGCCTTAAAATGATTTAAATTAAATTCTTCTATCAAAGCTTCATAGTAATTCACTTCCCAAAAACCAGCTTAACAATGACAATCATTTTAATAAATTCTTCATTATTCTAAGAATCAAATGAAACAAAGGCAGGGCATTTCAAGAGAAATTTGGCAACAAAAGGGTTAGACAAAGTCGCTGAGTAACTAAGCAGTCTTCCTTAAGGATGGTCCTTGTCACTCCAACAGACACAAATGTTGTTTATCCACAGGTGAGTAATTCTGCTTGGTCTACTTACATTGTGCAATGAATCTATTTTTAAAGTAATATAATAATACAGGGTGTCCACAAAGTCTGGGTACATGGGGATTAACACATACTTTAAGAAATTATTATTTGTTATATTTAATCGTTTATGTTATGATTTTATTTACTCCATGTACCCACATGGGGATTAACACATACTTTAAGAAATTATTATTTCTTATATTTAATTGTCTATGTTATTATTTTATTTTTTTTATGTACCCAGACTTTGTGGACACCCTGTATAATGGGGATTTAGCTGCTATTTCTAGCAGCCATGTGAAGATTCCCATGGTTACATGTTTAGTATAAATTGTTGCTGCTGTTGTTTATTTTTTAGTCAATCTTTATTGTACAGACGCAGACCTAAACCTATGATCAAAAACACTCCTGCCATGACCATCCTACTTTTTGGGGGGTTTTTTCCCTGCATTATGTACTCTTGACGTCACTAGTTAGTATGTCCCTCCTTATTTTTCATGTGGTAGGATGTGATAACAAAGATTTTTAGCTGCTATTTCTAGCATGTCAAGTAGGCATATAGAGGTCTCCTTTGTTATAAAGAAGATGAGTGATATAAGGTATTAGGGCAACAATAGTAATAAAGGATATTAGAGTAGCAACATTGATGGAGACATTTAGAGCAGCCACTGCAATGGTAGGCATAAAGACAACAGGTGGGGCTGTATCATTCCAACCATACGGTCTTCGGTTCAATCGGACAAGTGTGTTTTATTACAGAATCGGGCCAACTAAAGCCTTGTGAGTGAATTTGCTAGTTGGAAAAGTGTGTATGCGCGCGCGTGTGTGTGTGTGTGTGTGTGCACGTGTGTGTGCATGTGTGTATGCGTGTGTGTGCATGTGTATGCGTGTGTGTGTATGTGTGTGTGTGTGTGTGTGTGTGTCTTTGTGCTTGTACTATGTTTGTCCCCACCATCCTTGACAACTGGTGTGGGTTTGTTTATGTCTCCGTAACTTAGTGGTTCAGCAAAAAAATTCGATGAAATAAGTAACAGGCTTAACAATAATAAGTACCAGAGTCAATTTGTTTGACTAAGCCCTTCGTGGCAGTTCTTGCATGGCCGCCATCCAATGACTGAAACAAGTAACAGATAAAAAGTACTACTAGATTAGCTGAAGTGATTGGAGGCAGCAGCAGCAGCAGCAGGGATGGAGGGAGGTAAGTACACCACCAGCATCACCTCAATAGTCACTCTCAATACTGCCATAGTATTTTACGTAGGTGTGAGAGAGGTGGGAGGGAGATGGGGGAGGGGGAGAAGGGGAGAGAGGGAGATGAGGAAAGAGGGAGAAGGGGAGAGATGGAGAAGGAGATAGAGAAAGGTGAGGAGTATATACACACACACACACACACACACACGTGTGTGTGTGTGAGTTTTGTAAAGACTGATAACAAACCAATTACTTTTACAGAGAAACAATTAAAGTTTAAATAAAATGTCACATTTTGGACTTTTCATTAACTGGTGGCGGGTGGGGGGTATGGGGTGTTTTTTGTTGTTATTTATGTATTATTTTATAATTTTTTTTTTCTTTAAGGTCTTGAAAGAAAATTTGTTTTACAAATATTACTCTCCCTCTCTCTCTCTCCTGTTCTGTTTGTCTCTTTTTCTCCTTCATTTCTCTCTGTGCATCTCCCTTCTACTCACCATTGCTTTTCTCTTTTCCT
>NC_068988.1:57774052-57775152 GCF_001194135.2 Octopus bimaculoides
CCCTCTCTCTCTCTCCTGTTCTGTTTGTCTCTTTTTCTCCTTCATTTCTCTCTGTGCATCTCCCTTCTACTCACCATTGCTTTTCTCTTTTCCTCTTTCTGCCTCACTCTTTCCTTCTCTCTTTTACACACACACACACACACACACACACACACACACACACACACAAAACCCTTCTATACTCTTATTACTACTCTTCCACTAATCTGCTCTCTCTCTCTCTCTCTCTCTCTTTCTTCCTTTCTCTTTCTTCCTTTCACTTTCTCTCCTCTGCCAACAGTCCCTATCGCTCATCCATCACTCTCCACCTCCTTACACTTTTCTCTCTCACCCTCTCTCTTTTTCTCTCATTCTCTCCCCCCACTCTCTCCCTCTCTATCTATCTATCTTCTCTTTGATTCTCTTTCACCCACATACACACACACACATGCATGCACACACATGCACTCATGCACACACACACACACATGCACACACATACACGCATATACACACATGCACATGCACAAACATACACACATTCTCACACACACACTTGCACACACACGCATGCACATACACACACATGCACACACACATACATGCACACACATGCACATGTACATGCACACACACAAACACATGCACATACATGCACATATATGCACATACTTGCACACACACATGCATATACATGCACACACACATGCACACGCACACACACACACACACACGCATATAACAAAGAAGCATTTTATATTAGCATGGAAAAATGCTAATATAAAATGACGGGGGTTGTTAAGATGAACAATAACGATAAGAATTATTATTTGTGGCAAAAATGGTTACAGCGAATGGTCCTACTCTGAGTAGGGCCTGTAGGCTGGAGAGCAGGAGAGAGGGCTTGTACCTTTGGGGTTAGGTTAATCCTGGATCTGTAGGATACCTTGAGTGACCCTAGCTGGAGTTCCTTCTGTTTCAGGAATGGTGCATCATTCATACTATCACATACTTTGTATACTATATAAACATCTGTCGCATTTCACTGTCTTTTCTATTTTTTCTCTTGTCCCTTATGTAACTCCTCACACAAATTGCTGTCCACCCTTGTGATGCCCCCC
>NC_068988.1:57775402-57780314 GCF_001194135.2 Octopus bimaculoides
CATATATGCTCCTGTGACTGATAGAAAGGATCGTCGTCATCGTCGTTGTCGTCGTCATCGTCGTTGTCGTCGTCATTATTATTTAGGTGGTGAGCTGGCAGAATTGTTACCATGCTGGAGGAAACGCTTAGAAGTATTCTGTCTGTCACTATGTTCTGAGTTCAAATTCCACTGAGATCAACTTTGCCTTTTGTCCTTTCGGTGTCAATAAATTAAGTACCAATGAAACACTGGGGGCGAGGTAATCAACTAGAAAGGATCATTACTCCGCCTTAGCAAAGGCAGAGGTATTGTTTTCAGTCATGTTTGTTTGTTTGTCTGTTCGTCTGTGGACAAGATATCTCAAGAACCGCTGGATGGATTCAGATGAAACTTTTAGGGATGTTCGGCCTCGTGACTGGCATGAGCTGATTAGATTTGGGGATTGATCTAGTACTAGACCAGGATTCTGGATTATTTTTCTTGTATTTTACTTTTTGAGAGCAGTTGGGTTCATTTTTAGTATTCTCGTTTGTGAGAGCTGTCAAGTTTATTTCATTTTAAAACTCATCTCTGGCTAGTCATTGAGAGGATGTTGGTGTCACCTTGCCAGAGGTTTGCACTCTCTGAGTGCTCTTGTTATTATTATTTTAACTTAAGATGGCAAGTTGGTAGAACTGTTAGTACACCAAATAAAATGCTTTCGGTATTTCATTAGTCTTTACATTCTTTATTCAAATTCCACCGAGGTTGACTTTGCCTTTCATCCTTTTGTAGGATCGATAAAATAAGTACCAGCCAAACACTGGGGCCAATGAAATTAACTTAACCACACCCCCGAAATTGCTGGCCTTGTGCCAAAATTTGAAACCATTATTATTATTATTATACTGTTGGCAGAATCATTTCTGTGCTTAGCAGCATTTCATCTGTCTTTGCTCTGAGTTCAAATACCGCCGAGGTCGACTTTACTTTTCATCCTTTCGGGGTTTGATAAAACAAGTACCAGATGACCACTGGGGTTAATGAAATCGATTAGTCCCCTCCTGCAAAATTTCAGACCTTATGCCTCTGGTAGAAAGGCTTATTATAATTACTGTTGTTGTTGTTATTGTTGTATATGTTCTCACAAATTCACAAATTCAGTAACAGGTTTGTTTCTCTCTCTCTCCCTCTCTTTATCACATTCTCTCTCTCTTTTTCTCTTTCATTCTTTTCTATATCTTTCTCTTGCTTTCATTCTATCTCTAATTTACACACACACATGCACACACACACACACACACACACACACACACACACACACACACAAAGGCACACACATTCATATACATACGCATACACATACATATATGCTACAACAGTTTTGTTATCTTTCAATTCTCCTTCACTTATCAATTAGTTTCTAAAACTTTCCATTTCTAAAATATTTGTTTAAGATTTTACATAATCGTAAAATATCAGCTATCACCCATTGAAATTATATACACACCCTTTCAGTGTATACATCATTGTGTGTGTGTGTGTGTGTGTGTGTGTGTGTGTGTGTGTGTGTGTGCATGCACGTGTGCATACGTGTCTGTTTGTTTATATTTATGTGCAAATATCAATATGTATGTGTGTCTACACATGTTTGAGTAAATGTGTATCAATATGTATGTACATATGTATCCGTGTGTGTGTGTGTGTGTGTGTGCGTGTGTCTATGTGTGCATGTCTGTGTATATTTATGTGCATGTATCAATATGTATGTACATATGCATGTGGGTGAATGTGTTTGTGTCCATGTTTGTGTATATGTGTGCGTGCATGAATATGAGTGCATCTGCATATGTCTGTGTATATATGTATATGTGTGTGTATGTGTCCCAAATATGTATGCTAGAGATGAATATAATATTTATTTATCAAAAGGCTCTTAGGGATCCCAGAGTCCTTAATCTGATACTTCTCCCTTACTTAACTATGTCAAATAAGTTATATCTCAATTTGGGAGGTCCTGCTTGTATCACATCATTATAAATACATACAACATAAACCAATGATCAAGCAAGCAGCTATGCGGTCTCGCAACGTACAAGACATAATAGTCAAATTTCCATCAAGTGACATTCTACCTTCTTTGGCAGAATCATTAAAATGTTGTCAAACAAAATGCCTGTTAATATTTGGTTTCAGCCGTTTGAATACTAAGTTTAAAAGCAACCAAGGTCAACTTTGTGCCCTTAATTCTTCCAGGCTGATAAATTAAAATACCAGTCAAAATTGATATATATTCCTTGATCGTTACCAGAGTCGCCTTCCTGGCACTTGTGCTGGTGGCACGTGAAAAGACATTCGAGCGAGGTCGTTGCCAGTGCTGCTGGACTACCTCCTATGCAGGTGGCACATAAAATACACCATTTTGAGCGTGGCCGTTGCCAGTACCGCCTGACTGGCCTTTGTGCTGGTGGCACGTAAAAAGCACCCACTACACTCTCGGAGTGGTTGGCATTAGGAAGGGCATCCAGCTGTAGAAACTCTGCCAAATCAGATTGGATCCTGGTATAGCCATCAGATCATCCAGCCCATGCTAGCATGGAAAGAGGACGTTAAACAATGATGATGATGATGATGATGATGATAAATACTTCCTAGACACTACTGGAATTATAAGAGACGAAACATTGGATACTGTAATCTTGAATACAACATCATCATCATCATCATCTTCAGCAGCAGCAACAACAACGATAGTATCATGGAATCGTTTTATACCTGCTTTTCCATGCTGGTATGGGTTGAACATTCTTTCTGAAGTGGTGTTTTACAGCCAGATGCCCTTCTTGTTGCCAACCCTAACAACTCAGAGGGATGTGGTGTACATATTCTAAAACCAGAAGACAACTGGTAAAATGTCATCATGGATAAGTTGTATGAAAATAAGACAGGTGGTCATGGATGGCTGTTTGATCAGGGCTGGCCCAGGGTTCAACAGCCATAATGTATACACACTACTTTTGCACATCTATAAAAGTTCATCACTGATTGGAACAATCACTGGGAAGGTCCACTGCTAATCTTGTAACCTTGCTGACCCCTGACCTTGCTGACTAGGGATTAGCAAGGTCACAAGTTCATAAAATCTCTCTCTCTCTCTCTTTCGTTTTCACACACACACACACACACACACACACACACATGCATACACATATTCATCATCATTTTAACCTTTATTTTTCCATGCTTGCATGGGTCAGAAGAAATTCAATGAGGTGGATTTTCTATGGCCAGATACCCTTCCTGTCACCAACCATCACTTGTTTTTAAGCAAGGTAATAATTCTCCAAGAGCACAAATGGATGATATGTCTTCATGGAAGACTGCAAGTAAATGATACCACTAGTATGACAAGTGGCAATTGTTTACAATTAACATGAGATGTTAAAATGGTGGAGGTAGTGATAACAATGATGATGATGACAGGCTTCTGCACAGTTTCCGTCTTCCGAATTTCACTAACAAGCAAAGGTACCGGTCGACCTGAAGTCATAGCAGACAATACTTGTCCAAGGTGGTATATATTGTCATATACCTCCAAACTCGGAACATCATGATTGAGAAGCCAACTTCTTCATCACACAGTAGTGACCAGACCAATATTTTTGTTCTTCATATTAATGTTGTTGCTTCAGATCCTGGTTTTTCAAAAGATTCCAAGAAAACAAAGGAATCACATAAGTTAATTTTTGATATCCCTGTGGAGTTGCAATATTGACTTTGATCTAACTAAGGATAAGAAACGGTCCATTGTTTTCAAGAACAGACAATAAATGCCTGATCATCTTACTGATATATCTATCCATTTGGGAGATATATTTATTTACACTTGTGGTCAAAAAAAATATTATTATGAGATTTATGAAAGATGGTTTAATATGTTTATCATATTAATGCATTTATAACATTGATTGATATCATCACCATCATCATCATCATTGTCTTTGTCAACAACATTTAATATTGACTTCCCGATGCTTGCATGGGCCAGATGGAATTTGTTGAGGCAGATTTTTTTTTTTTTTTATGGCTGAATGCCCTTCCTGTGGCCAACCCTAAATTATTTCCAAGCAAGGAAATATTTTCCCATAGCTACATCTATTTTTCATGGAAGATTGGAAAGGAACAATCTCACTTCTATCACAATGATGCTCATTTAAAACTATCACATGACGTCTAGACTAGGATACACAACACACAAACACAGATGCACACGCATACATTACACACATATATACACATGCACACAAGTGTTCTACACTCATATACATACTGTCCATAATTCTTTTACACACCCTGTACTACCAAATAATATTGAGGTGAGTTAAAAGTTTTGCAATATTTGCATATGTACTACTTTGTGGCATGTATATCACATGACCAAAACAATTTGAGCTGTAGAAGGTACCTGCTGAGCTTGGTAGTATCGGGGTAGTTGGTGTGCTGATATGCAGTGTACTACTTCACTCCATATGTCATTCGAAAGCCACTCAGATGAATGTGCAATGTCATCTAATTCAGGAACTTATCCTTTATGAGTTCAAATTGGGCCATTACACTCTGGTAATAATTACTGGTATTATTACTATAACTATACGTTATATTCACAACTGTTAATATCACTGCATCCAGTTGAAAACGAGGCTTTGGAATGAAAACGAGGCTTTGGAAAGAAAACGAGGCTTTGGAATGAAAACGAGGCTTTGGAAAGAAAACGAGGCTTTGGATCGAAAACGAGGCTCTGGATTGAAAACGAGGCTCTGGATCAAAAACGAAGCTCTGTATTGAAAACTAGGCTCTGGAATGAAAACGAGGCTCTGGATTGAAAACGAGGCTCTGGATTGAAAACGAGGCTCTGGATTGAAAACGAGGCCCTGGATCGAAAACGAGGCTC
>NC_068988.1:57781025-57783525 GCF_001194135.2 Octopus bimaculoides
ATACGAGGTTCTGGAATGAAAACGAGGCTCTGGATCGAAAACGAGGCTCTGGGTCGAAAACGAGGCTCTGGAATGAAAACGAGCTTCTGGATTGAAAACGAGGCTCTGGATTGAAAACGAGGCTCTGGAATGAAAACGAGGCTCTGGAATGAAAACGAGGCTCTGGATCGAAAACGAGGCTCTGGATCGAAAACGAGGCTCTGAAATGAAAACGAGGCTCTGGAATGAAACGAGGCTCTGGAATGAAAACGAGTCTCTGGATTGAAAACGAGGCTTTGGAATGAAAACGAGGCTTTAGAATGATATTTAAAAATGGATGTTTGTTGTCCAACTAGGTTGATGACTAAAGCTACTGCCGATGGATACTGTACCCTTGTTCTTAGAAGAGTAAAGCCTATTTTGGTCCAATCTTTTTCAGCCTCCTGTATTACCGAAATTGAGAATTACTAAACTACTACAATTTCCTCTTCTAAATAGACAAAGCACTGGAGTGTTTCAACGTCGACCTGGTCTCACCTACTGCCAGAAAACGGCATTGTACTTTTAATTTTACCAACTACCTTGAGTTGCTTAGTGCGGTGGATGAGGATAAATTTCACCTGCTCACCAATCACACCAGCCCCCACATGTTTGAATATATCATGGACTGCAACACATACAACAGAGCCCTTGACATTCTTATCTCACTATATGTGAAACCAAAGAATGTAGTGTATGCATGACACCTGATATACACTTACAAAGCAGGAGTATGGACAAAGTTTAGATCAATACCTCCAGAAGCTCAAACGTTTGGTGAAAGACAGTGGATACAAAGCTGTTTCGACTACTAAACATCTCAATGAAGCTGTAAGAAATGGCATGCATTCTAGTAGCATATGCTGGCGGTTGTTGGAGCAAGACTATTTAGATCTTGACTGGGCCTTCATTCTTTCAAGGGGTCAATACAATAAAGTATTGATTAAATGCTAGTAGTGGTAGGAAGAGATATAAGTAACTATCCCCCTTGCGACTTCAATATTGTAATGGTGTAATCCAAATTTGAACCACCACCACTACTGCAAGAGTAGATGCTGAACTTTTACAATATCTCAATGCTTCAAGCATGAGATAAGAGTACTTCTCAAAGGTCAGTAACTGTATGTTGAACACATATACGCATAAACGCACACACACACACACACACACACACATATGCACATGCACAGAGGCATGTAAACACACATATGCACACATGTGCTTGCACACACATGTGCATGCATACACACAAGCACAGGCACACACACACACACACAAGCACACACACACACACACACAAGCACACATTCACAGAAACATAGGCACAGCCACACATGCAAACTCAAAGCTATACTCACACACACACACACAAACATACATATTCATACACACTCACAGCCACAGGCATGCATGCATGCATATGTTCACATACACACACTTACACAAAGAGGCATGTAAACACACACATACACACAAACACACACATACACACAAACACACACATGTGCATGAACACACATGCATAGGCACTGACACACACACACACATACACACACACACATACACACACACACATACACACACACAGAGGCACACACACACACACACACAGAGGCACACATTCACCCATTCACAGAAATATATGCTCAGCCACACACAAACTCAAAGGTATACACACACACACACAAACACACATTCACACACCTCTCATAGCCACAAGCATCACATACAGGCTCACGTGCACACACACACATACACACACACACACACACACATACACACACACACACACACACACACACTTGCAGCTACAAGCATGCATGTGCAGAAAAATTACACATACAGGGACATTAACACACACACATACACACACATACACAGCCACATGGGCACAAATTCACACACACACCCACCTACATGTACACACATCACACATACACAGAAACATGCAAACAAACGTACAGCTATACATACAGACACACACACATTCATGCACACATACTCACAGCCACAAGCAAGCTTGTGTCTGTTCGCACACACATACACATACACATTTACAGCTACTCGCATGCATGTGTGCAAACACACAAACACACACACACACATACACACAACTACATGAGCATAAATTCACACGCACTTACACACACACACATATGCTCACACATACACAGAAACATACACAGAAATACACACACAGCCATAGATATACATACAGATGCACACAGACGCACATACACACACTCAAAGCCACAAGCATGCATGTGTCTGTTCACACACATATGCACACATACACACATGCACACACATGCTTGTGACTGTGAGTGTGTATGTGTGTTTGTGTAGATGGTGTGTGGATGTGTGTGTGTGTATGTGTGTAGATGGTATCTGTATGTTTGTAGTGTGTGTATGTATGTTTGTAGTGTGCGTATGTGTGTACAGCCACAAGCATGCATGTATGCAAATACACACGCATGCACAC